>NW_027625845.1:0-21260 GCF_034508935.2 Berghia stephanieae
AAAAAAACCACAAAACTTTGTGGACGTATTTTGTATTGTTTTTGTTTTTAAAATAATCCAATTTTTTTCAAAACCAATTGGGACCGCCCCAAAACCCCCCACCAAAATTTTTTAAATTATATCGGTCAGAGAAAAAGTTCCCCAAATTTTTAAACCACATTTCCCTTTTTTTTTAATTTGAAAATTATCACACGGTTATTTTTGGGGGGTAAATCTTAAGTTTTTTTTTTAACCCCCGGGGAAGTGGGAAAGTGAAAAAAGGGGGTTTTAAATATAAGTCCCCCCGGGAAGCATGCAACAAATTTTTTTTTTTAAAAAAAGAAGAAACCTCAAATTTTTTGGGTTGGGGGAAAGGGAAAGAAACATTTTTATGTGCTAAATCCAAAGGGGGGGAAAAATTTGTTTTAAAAAAAATGAAAGCGCGTGTCAAAAAAAAAAATGCCGTTTTAAAGAAAAAACCCTTAACTTATGGGAAAAAAAGGGGTTTTTTTATTTTTAAGAAAACAAAATCTTTTCTTCTTCCAAAATTTTTTCTTCTTTCCTATTTCCAGCCCAAAAAAAACCCCAAAGCGGGGTTTGGGGAAAAGGTTTTTCCCTTATTAAAATTTTTTTCATCCATTAATTTCATTTTGTAACAAATAAAGAAAAAATTTCGGGGGAAATTTAAAATATTTTTTATGTAATTGAATTTTCCATCAAACCCTTCCCTTTTTCCCCCCAAAAAATTTTTTCCCCCCAAAATTTTTTATACTAATACTAATTAAGATTGAAGGCCCGGGTTTTAAATAGAAATAATTTAAAAAAAAAAATTTTTTAAAAGGGGATACAAAAAATTATAGGGGTTCAAAGGGGTTTTTTTTTTCATTTTTTTTTACCAAAATTTTTGGGGAAAAAGTAAAAACAACCTTAAAATTTTTTCCCCCCCCAAAAAAAACTATGATTAAAATTTTTTTTAACCATTCATCCATTTTTTATCATAAAATTATAATTAAATTTAAAATTTTTAATTTTTAAAAATTTTTTTAAAGATTTTTTATGAATTTTAAAAAAATTGTCTCTCTCTGAAAAAAAAATTTTTTTGTGTTATTTAAATTTTAATTACGAAAATAAAGATTTTACAACAAAAATTTTTTAAAATTTTTTTAGTTTAATTAGACTAGGGGAAAAAAAAACCCAACAGCAAAAAACATTTGGGGGGGCATAACAATAAAACAAAAACTTGCAACAACACAATTTCCCCCCCCCCCCCCCCCCCCCCCCCCCCCAGTTAAAAAAAATTTATGAGATAGAAGATATTTTTTAAAATTAAAAAAACACCTCTCTGTTTATGGGGGTTTTATAAATTTTTTTTTCACATATAAATTTTGAAAAAAAAGAGGTATTAAGAGGGGGGGCCTATAAAATTTGGGCTTTAGGGACTCAAAAAAAATACATTGATAGGAACCCCAAATTTTAAAATTCCACTTTGTCTTACTTTCTCGTTTAAATGGCGTTTGGGGGAAAAGACCAAAAATGTGTTTAAAAACCCCCTTTTATTCTTTCAAAACAAACACAACAATTTTTAAATTAACTCATATTCAAAGTAAAAACCCAAAAAACCAATGCTGCCTGGGGAAAAACCACATCACATAATAATGCAGCGACTGACGCTCTCTAGAGAGGGGGGAAAAGGGGGGGGGGCCACCCTTGGAATCCTTTTGGGAGCAAGGGGGGAGGTTACTAATATTTTAAAAACCACAAATTCATGTTACTTTTTTTTTAAAATTTTTTTTTTTTTAAAATAAACCAATTTTAATTCCCAAAAACCCCTGGGGGCCTCCACTCAAAACCCTCACAATTTTAATTATTTTTGGGTCAGAAAAAAGTTCAAAATTTTTTAAAAACCCCCTTTCAGGTTTGTTTAAATTTTTTTAAAATTAACCCCCCGGTTAAAAAGGGTAAATCTAAGTTTGAAAAATTTTCGGGGCGAAGTGGGGGAAAGTGAAAACGCTGTTGTGTAATGAAAATCCCCCACAAGCATGCTAACAATTTTTTTTTTTTAAGAAGAAACCTCAATTTTTTTTTGAATTTTTGGGTATGACAAAATTTTTTGTGACCCGAATCCAAAGTTGGATTAAAGAAAAAAAAAGGGGAAAAAAAAGTTTTTAAAAAAAAAAAAATGCCGTTGTTTTAAAAAATTGGGGAAAAATTATGCTTAAATAAAATGGGGTTTTTTTATTTTTTTGAAAAAAAAAATTTTTTTTTTTCTTCCCTTCGCTCTTCCCTACCACCAAATCAACCCAAAAACGTTTTGGGGGGAAAAAGGGTTTACCATTAAATTTTTTCATCATTAATCTCATTTTGGGGGCAAATATGATAATTGCGTCCAAAAATTTTTAAAATTATAATTATTGAATTTTTTCAAATCCCGTCTTTTTCCAAACAACTTTTTTTCCCAAAATTAATGAAAAATAATACTAATTAAATTGATGGCCCGGGTTTTAGGAAATAGAAATAAATTTTTTAAAAAAATTTTTTTTTCAGGGTATATAAATTTTTCCCCCGGGTTTCATTGGGGGGGTTTTGGGGTTTTTTATTTCTATTACCCCGGGGTTTTTGAAAACTGTACAAAACAACCTTAAATTTTCCCCCCAAAAGTTTTTTGATTATTTTTTTCATCCATTCATCTCCCCCTTTTTATTTTTTAATGATAATTTCGTCCAAAATTTTTAAAATTATTTTTTAAAAATTTTTAAATTAAAATTTTTTTAATTATAAAATAAATTGGCTCTCTCTGAAATAGAATTAGTTTTTGTTAGAAAAAAGTAAAATTTTTTAAAGTAAAGATTTTAAAAAATTTTGGCCCCCAAATCTAGTTTAATTAGAAAAGGAAAAACCCCCCCCCTGAATTTTTTAAAAGTCAAGGGCAGTCAAAAAATAGTAAAAAAATAAACAAATTGCAACAAAACAAAAGGCCCCCCCCCCCCCCCCCCCAATTTAAAAAAATTTTGAGATGAGATATAAAATTACTTGTTAAAAACCCCCTCTGTTATGCGTTGTATAAATTTTGTTTTAAAAAATATGATTTGAAAAAATTTTTTGGGGGATTATGAAAGGGGGCCTATATTAGGTCCCCCTTGGTGATCCAAACTAATTTTAAAATTTTTTAAAAAAGGGGAAAAAAATTTTTTAAAAATTCCACTTGTCCCCTTTTTTTTTCTTTTTTTTTTGGGGCTTATATTCCCCCAAATTTGTTTTTAAGCGCCTTTTTAAAAATTTAAAACAAAAACAACAATGGTAACTTAACTCCCCAAAAAAATAGAAAAAACCCCACTAACCAAAGCTGCCCCAGGGAAAGACCACCGCCCTTGATAAACAGCGCGGAAAAATCTGCAAGAGTGGGAAATTTTGGGGCCAAACCCCCTTTGGGGGCCTTTGGGAGCAAAAGGGGGAGGTTACCAATAATTTTAAAACCACAAATTCTTTGGGGTTTTTTTTTTTTGTATTGTTTTTGTTTTTTTAAAAAAAATTTTAAATTTTTTTTTTACCATCGGGGGCCTTCCACTCAAAAAAAAAACCCAAAAATTTTTAATTTTATCGGGGGAGAGAAAAAAATTCCCCAAATTTTTTTTCCCACAAAAAATTTTTTTTGGGTTTTTTTTTTAAATTTTTTTTTTTAAAAAAAAAGGGGTTTTTTGTGGCTAAATCCTTTTTAAAAATTTTTTTTTACGTGGTGGAAAAAAGGGGAAAATGAAAAACGCGTGTTTTTAAAAATTTTAAGGGGCCCGTCAAAAAAGCTAACATTTTGATGTTTTTAAAAAGAAACCTAAATTTTTGGTTTTATTAAGGGGTATAAACATTTTTATGTGACTAAAACCAAATTTTATAATAAAAAAAATTTTAAAAACGCGTTCAAAAATAAAAAAAAACCGCTGTAAAAAAAAATTTAACAATTATGCTTAGTATAAAATGGTTTTTTGTCTTTTCAAGAAAACAAAAACTTTTCTTCTTCCTTTCCCCTTTTTTCTCCATACCAGCCAAACCCAAAACCCCCAAAGCTTTTTTGGGGAAAAAGGGTTTTTCCCCAAAATTTTTTTTTTTTAAACCCCTTAATTTCATTTTTTATAAAAATAATAAAATTGCGAAAATTTAATTTTAAAATTATATATGAAAAAAAATTTCCCCAAAAAATTTCCCCTTTTTTTCCCATCAACTTTTTTTTCCCAAAATTTTAATGATACTAAACAAATTTTAAAATATAAATTTTCCCGGGTTTTTTGAAATAGAAAAAATTTTAAAAAAAATTTTTTATAAAAGGGGAAAAAAAAATTTAAGGGAAATTTTTTTAGGGGTTTTTTTTTCAATTTTTTTTTCCCCTTTATGGAAGTCCCCCAAAAATTTTTCCCTTTTTAAAATTTTCCGACAAAAGTTCTATGATTTTTTTTTTCATCCATTCTTAAATTTTTTTATCAAATAAGAAAAATTTTCGTCAATTATAATTTTAAAATTTTTGTATTGTTTAAAATTTGGGAAAAAATTTTTAAAAAAATTGTCCCCTCTCTGAAAAAGAATTAATGTTTTTTTATGTAACTTGAAATTTTCAAAAAATAAAGTTTTTCAACATTTTTGGGCTTTAAAAACTAGTTTTTTTAGAAAAAAAGGAAAAAACCAAAAACCCTGTTTTTAGCAAAAAAACATGGGGGAGTAAAACCCCTAGTAAAACTATAACTTGAACAATACAATCCTGCCCCCCCCCCCCCCCCTCCCCAGTTAAAAATTCATGAGATGAATTAAAAAAATTTTTTTTTTTAAAACACCTCTCTGTTATATGCGTTGTAAAAATTTTTTTTTTCACATATGAAAATTTTTTAAAAATTTGGGGGGAAAAATGAGTGGGGACCTATGAAAAAGGTCATTTAAAGGGGTATTCCAAAAAAAAAACATTGAAGTTAAACCCCAAATTTTTTAAAAATTTTTCCCCCTTTTCCCCTTTTTTTTTCCCTTTTAAAAAGGGTCTGAAAAGACCTAGAAAGTGTTTTCAAGCCTTTTATTTTTTTCCAAAAAAAACACAACAAAAAAAAAAAAAAATCAAATTAAAAGATAACCTCACAACCAATCCGCCTAGGGAAAAACCACATGCACAATAGATAAAAAAAGGCGACGGGCGCTCGCTAGAGAGTGGGGGAAAAAAGGGGGGCCACCCTTGGGGGCCTTAGGGAGCAAAAGGGGGGAGGTTTTTTTTAATAATAACACCACAAAAACTTTGGAACCCCCAATTTGTATTGTTTTTTTTTTTAAAATAATTTCCCCAATTTTTTTTAAAAAACCCTCTGGGGACCTGCCCCCCAAAACCCTCACAATTTTTAAAAATTTTTTCGGGTCAGAGAAAAAGGGGTTTTTAATTTTTTAAAACCCCATTTCATGGTTTTTTTAATTTTTTTTTTTCACAACGGTTTTGTGTGGGAAAATCTTAAATTTATTTATCGGGGGCGAAGTGGAGAAAGTGAAAACCGTGTTTTAAAAAAAAAAAAGTCCCGTCAAGCCCTCTAACATTTTGATGTATTATAGAAAAACCTCAAATTTTTTTGGGGGAAATTTTAAAAAATAAAAAAAACATTTTAAAAGTGAAAAGAATCCAAAATTTTTAAAAATTTAAATAAAAAGTGTGAAAGCGCGTGCAAAAAAAAAATCTTTTAAAAAAAAAAAAACACTTATGCATTGATAAAAAAATTTTTTCATTTTCAAAAAAAAAATCTTTTTTTTTTTTCCCCCCGCTCTTTTCCCAAAAACCCCCAAATCAACCCTAAAAACCCCTTTTTTTTGGGAAAAATTCCCCCCTTATTATTTTTTATCCCTTTTAAACCATTTTGGGGGCATATAATGATAATTGCGTTTTTTTTAAAAAATTTTTTAAGTATTTTTTTTCCCATCAATTTTCCCCTTTTTCCCCTTAAAAACTGTTCCAAAAAATTTTTTGATACTAAAAAAATTAAAAAAAAATATGATGGCCCGGGGGTTTTTGAAATAGAAAATTTTAAAAAAAAAAATTATTTATCAGGGGGGAAAATTTCCTAGGGTTCAAAGGGTTTTGGGGTTTTTTTTTTTTTTATACCGTTTTTTGAAGCTGTACAAAATCATCCTTTGATTTGCAGACCCCAAAAAATTTTTTTTAATTTTTTTTTTTACCAAACATCTCATTTTGGGAACATATAAATAATTACGTCAAATTTTTTAAAAAAATTTTTTTTAATTTTGATTAAAATTTTTTAAAATTTTTAAAAAAGTTTTTTCTTCCCCCCTGAAAAATAATAAGTTGTGTTTAAATAACTTGTAAATTTTTTAAAAAAAAAATTACAACAATTTTGGGCATTTTATCAAAAATTATTTTTAAAAAGGGGAAAACCCTACCCAGAAATTTAAAAAAAGATCATGTGGCGTCATAAAAAAAGTACAAAACTATAACTTGCAAAAAAAACACATTTTTTTCCCCCCCCCCCCCCCCCCCCCCCCTTTTTAAAAATTCATTTTGATGAGATTTAAATTTTACATTTTTAAAACAAACCCCCCTGTCAAAAACCCTTTTATAAATTTTTTTTTTCAATAGATTTTTAAACCTTTTTTTTGTATTAGGGGTGGGGGGGGTAAAGATTAGGTCAATTTTTTTGATCTCAAACTAAGTACAAAAAAGTGAATCAAATTTTTTAAAAATTCCACTTTGTCTTTCCCCTTTTTTTTTACGGGGGTAAAAGGGCTTAGATTTTTTTTTTAACCCCCTTTCCCCCTTTTTTCAAAACCAAACACAACAAAGAAAAATTTTAAAAAATATTCAAAAAAAAACCTCACTAACCCAAATTTCTGCCTAGGGAAAGACACTTTCACAGTAGATAAAGGCACACGGACGCCCCTGCAGAGAGGGGGGGAAAGGGGGTGGCCCCCCCCTTTGGGCCTTTTTTGGGGGCAAGGGACTGGGTTTTAAAATAATTTAACACCACAAAAAAATTGGGGGGGGCCCCTTTTTTTTGTATTGTTTTTGTTTTAAAAAACCCAAATTTTTAAAAACCAAAACCATCTGGTGACCTGCCACTCAAAACCCCCAAAAAATTTTTAAATTTAAAAACCGATCAGAAAAAAATCAATTTTTGAACCACATTTCATGTTTTTTTTTAATTTGATATTATCAACGGTTTTTGGTGTGGGGGAAAACTTTTAAAAATTTATGTTAAACGGGCTGAAGTGGTAAAAAAAAAAAAGCGTTTTTGTATAAAGATAAGTCCCGCAAGCATGCCAAACAAAATTTGAGAAAAAGAAGAAACCCATTTAAAGGGGTTTTTTTAAAAAAATATGCCCCATTTTTTTAAATGGGGGGAAAACCAAAGTTCGATATTAAGTAAAAGTGTGAAATGCCTTTTGTCAAAAAAAAAAAAAAGTAGTTGAAAAGGGAAAGAACACTTATCTTATTAAAAATGGGGTTTTTTCATTTTGAAAAAACAAAAACTTTTTCTTCTTTTCCCAAAAACACTTCCCATACCACCAAATCAACCCTAAAGCGTTTTTTAGGAAAAAATTTTCCCCCCCATTTTTTTTTCCCCCCCCTTTTTCTCATTTTATCATAAAAAATTTAAAATTGCGTCAGTTATAATAAATTTTTAAGTAATTTTTTTCCCCCCCCAAAAAACCCCCCTTTTTTCCCAACAACTTTTTTTTTCCAAATTGAATGGGTACAAAAAAAAAAAAAATATGATTGGGGCCGGGGTTTTTTAAAAAAAAAGAATTTTAAAAATTAAAATTTTTTAGGGTATACCCAAAATTTCATAGGAAAATTTTTTTTGGGGGTTTTTTTTTTTCATTTCTTTTTTAAAAACCCCCTTTTAAAAAAAGGGTGAAAAAATCTCATCCTTAGATTTTTCCCCCCCAAAAATTTTTTTAATTTTTTAAAATTTTTTCTCATTTTTTTCCCTTTTGTACTATAATGAAAAATTAAAAAAGGGGGAAATTTAAAAAAATTTAAAATTTTATTGAATTTTTTATGAATTATAAAAAAATTTGTCTCTCCGAAAATAGAATTAGTTTTTGTTAAGTAACTTTTAATTTAAAAAAAAATAAAAAAATTTTTTAAAATAAATTTTTTTTTTTTCTAGTTTGATTAGACTAGGAAACCATACCCTGATTCAGCCAAAAAAAAAATGTGGCAGTTTTTTTAAAAAAGTTTTCAAAATAAAAACTTTTTAAAAATACCCAAAAAGCTTTTTCCCCCCCCCCCCCCCCCCAAATTTTAAAAAAATTTTTTTTTTATGAGATGAAAAATTTTTTTTTGAAAAAAAAACCCCTCTGTTTTTCGTTTTATAAATTTTGTTTTACACATTTTGATTGTTTAAAAAAATTTTAGTGCGTTATGAGGGGACCTATGATTTGGGGCATTTAAAAGGGAACTCAAAAAAAAACATTGATAGTGAAACATTTTAAAAAAATTTCCCCAATTTTTCTTACTTTCTCTTTTTTTTTTGGGGCGAAATACCTAAAGTGTTTTTAAGCGCCTTAAATTTTTTTCCAACAAACACAACAATGAAAATTAACTCCTATTCATAGTAAAACCCACTAACCCCCAAAAATGCCTAGGGGGAAAAAACCCCAAACACAGTAGATTTAAAAGGGAAAAAAAGGGGGCCCCCTGGGGGAAAAATGGGAAAATTTTGGGGGGGCCCCCCTTGGGCCCCTTTTTGGGGCAAGGGGGGAAGGGGTTTTTTTAAAATTAACACCACAAAAAAATTGTGGGTTTTTTTATTTTGGGGGTTGGGGTTTTTTTTTTTAAAAAAATCCAAAATTTTTTTTTAATACCATCTGGTACCTCCACCAAAACCCTCCAAATTTTTTATTTTTTTCGATCAAGAAAAAGTTCAAAAATTTTTTAACCCCTTTTTCATGGTTTGTTTAAATTTATAAATTTTTACAACAAAAATTATTGTGGCTAAAAACTTTTAAAAATTTTGTTTTTGGGCTAAGTGGTTTAAAGTGAAAAAAGCGGTTTATAAAAGAAAAAATCCCCAAGCAAGCAAACCCCCTTTTATGTATTATAGAAGAAACCTCATTTTTGGGGTTTTTTAAAAGGAATACACCCTTTTTTAGTGTCCTGAATCCCCAAATTGGGGGGGGGAAATAAAAAGGGGTTTTTTAAACGCGTGCAAAAATAACAAATGCCCTTGTAAAGAATGAAAAATTTTAAACTTATGAAAAAAAGGTAATTTTTTATTTTCAAGAAAAAAAAAAACTTTTTTTCCCTTTTTTTCCCTTCCTTTCTCCATACCAGCCAAAACAACCCCCAAAAAAAAGTTTTTGGGGAAAAGGGCACCAATTTTTTTTTTTTCATCCATAAATCCATTTGGGGGCATAAAATGAAAATTTTTTTTAAATTTTAAAAATTATATAAGTATTGATTCCTATCAAATCCCGTTCTTTCCAAACAAAACTGTTCCAAAATTTAATGATACTAAACTAAAAAAAAAATATGATGGGGCCCGGGGGTTTTTGAAAAAGGAAAAAATTTAAAAAAAATTTTTTATCAGGGAAAAAAATTTCCTTTTGTATTTTTTTTGGGGGGGGTTTTTTGCATTTCTATTTAAGTTTTTGAAAACTGTAAAAAAAACATCCTTTTTTTTGCAGACAAAAGGGTTTTTTAAAATTTAAATTTTTTTTTTTCCAATTTTCTCATTTTTTTATCAAAAAAATTTTAAAATTTGCAATTATAAAAATTATTTATTATTGAATTTTTTTTGAAAATAAAATAGTTTCTCTCCTAAATAGAATTTAAAATTTTTTTTTTTTTAATTTTTAATTTTAAAAAAAAAAAAATTTTTTCAACATATTTAAAAATTATACTATTTTTTAAATTGACTAGGAAAAAAAAAAAACCCCCCGTTTCCCCGCTAAAAAACAGGGGAAAAATCATAACATAGTAAAACTAAAACTTGAAACCAAAAACCCCAAACTCCCCCCCCCCCCCGTTTTAAAAAAATTTATGAAGAAAAAGATAAAATTTTTCTTAAAAACCCCAACCCCTCTTTTTTTGCGTTGAAAAAATTTTTTTTTTTCACATATGATTTAAAAAAATTTTTTATTTTTAAAAAATGGGGACCTATAAATTTTGGCATTTAGGTGAACTAAAACCCCAATTTTCATTTTATTTTAATTTCCTTTTTAAAAAATTTCCATTTTGGGGCCCTCCCCTTTTTTTTTTTAAGCGCTATAGACCTGTTTTTGGTTTTCCCCAAACGCCTTCTATTCTTTCAAAAAAACCCCCAAAAAAGTAACTTAACTCAAATTCATAGTAAAACCCCCCACAAACCCAAAATGCTCCCCCGGGGAAAAAAGGGCCACATGGCACAGTAATAAAGCAGCGACGGCGCCTGCTAAAAGGGGAAAAAGGGGGGGGCCCCCCCGGGGCCCCCCTTGGGAAAACAAGGGACGGGGGGTTTCTAATTTTTAAAACCAAAAAAAATTTTTTGGGGGACTGTTTTTTTTTATTGTTTTTGTTTTAAAAAATCCAATTTTAACAAAACCATCTGGTGACCTGCCACACAAAACCCCCCACCCCAATTTTTAAAAATATCGGATCAGAAAAAAGTTAATTTTTTTTAAACCCCATTTGGGGGGTTTTTTAATTTAAAAATTTTTCACACGGTTAGTGTGGCTAAATTTTTAATTTGATTTTAAAACGTTGGGGAAGTTTTGAAATTTTAAAAAGCTGTTTTTTATAATGATAACCCCCCAAGCATGCTAAAAATTTTTTAGGGGATTAAGAAGAAACCCCCTTTTTAAGGTTTTTTTTTAAAGGAAAAAAGACACTTTTTTTTGCCCCAAAAACCAAAAGGGGGTTTTTAATAAAAAGTGGAAAAAACGGGGTTTTTAAAAAAAAACCCCAAAAGCCGTATTTTAAAATAATGAACACTTAACTATGATAAAAGGGATTTGTCATTTTCAAGAAAAAAAAAACTTTTTTTTCCCTTTCCCTTCGCTCTTCCCAAAAAACCCGCCAAAAAAAACCCCAAAAAAACGTTTTGGGGGAAAAGGGTTTTAAACCCAAAAAATTTTTTTTTAAATTTTCCCTTTAAACACATTTTGTATCAAATAAGGGGTAATTGGGGGCAATTATAATTTTTTAAAAAATATTAAATTTCCCAACAAATCCCGTTTTTTTCCCATCAATTTCCCTTTTTTTCCAAAAAAATGAAATAATACTTTTTAAGGGGAAAAAAGGGGCCCCAAAAAAAAAAAATAAAATTTAAAAAAAATTTTTTATCAGGGAAAAAAATTTCATGGGGTTTCATGGGGGTTTTTGTTTTCCCAATTTTTTTAATTTTCCGTTTTTTGAAGCTGAAAAAAATCCCCCTTTTAAATTTTCAGACAAAAGCTTTTTTTAAATTTTTTTTCCCCCCTTTTATCTCTTTTTTGTTCATATAAAGATAAATTACGAAAATTTAAAAAATTAAAATTTTTGAAAATTTTTTTTTTCATAAATTTTAAAATTTTTTTTCCCTCTCGAAATAAAATTTTTTGGGGTTTTTTTTTTAAACCCCTTTTAATTACGAAAGTAAAAAAATTTTTCAAAAAAATTTTTAAAATTTTATCTAGTTTTTAATAAAAAAAAGGAAAAAACCCAAAACCCCTTTTTTAGCTAAAAGAACAAGTGGCAGGGCATAACATATTTCAAACATAACTTGCAACAATACAATTGCCCCCCCCCCCCCCCCCCCCCCATTTTTAAAAAAATTTAAATGGGGGAAAAAATATTTACTTTTAAATCAAAACCCCCCTGTTATGGGGGTTTTAAAAAAATTTTTTTTTAAAAAAACCCCCTATTTTTTAAACATTTTAAAAATATTTGATTTTTGGGGGCCATGAATTTTTTCATTTTTTTGATCTCAAAAAAAAATACATTTTTTTGTAAAACAATTTGAAAAATTCCAACTTTGTCTTACCTTCTCTTTTTTTGGCGCTGAAATGACCCCAATGTTTTTCAAGCGCCTTTTTTTCTTTCAAAACCCAAAAACAACAATGTAACTTTTAAACCCCCCCCCAAAGTATAAAACCCCACTAACCCCCAAAAATTTCCAAAAGGGGAAAAAACCCCATGCACAGTAGATAAAGCAGCGATGGACGCTCTGCAAAAGGGGTGGGAAAAAAGGGGGGGGCCCCCCTTGACTCCTTAGGGGGGCAAAGGGGGGAAAAGGGGGAAAAAAATATTTTAAAAACCCCAAAACTTTTGGGGGGTGGGGGTTTTTTATTGGGTTTTTTTTTTTAAAAAAAAACCAATTTTTTTTTAAAAAACCAACGGGGAAACCCCCCCCCTCAAAACCCCCCCAATTTTTTTTTAAAAAATCGGATCAAAAAAAAATTCAATTTTTTAACCACATTTCTGGTTTTTTTTAATTTGAAATTAAAAAAAACTGTTTTTTTTGGCCCAAATCCCTTTTAAAAATTTATGTTATCGGGGGGTGAAGTGGGAAAGTGAAAAAGCGTGTTGAAAAATTTTTAAAATCCCCTTTTTGGGAAAAATAACAAAATTTTTTTTTTTTTAAAAAAAAAAAACCTCTTTTTGGTTTTTAATTTTAAAAAATATTACACATTTTTTAAGTGACTGAAAAAACCAAAAAAATTTGGGGGGGAAGAAAAAAATGTGAAAAAAAAGTGTCAAAAATAAAAATGCCGTTTTTAAAAAAAAAAGAACCCTTAAGCTTATGAAAAAAGGTTTTTTCATTTTCAAAAAAAAAAATTTTTTTTTTTTTTTCCCTTCGCTCTTCTCCATACCAGCCAAAACAACCCTAAACCCCTTTTTTTGGGGGAAAAAGGTTTTTCCCAAAATTATTTTTTTCCCTCCATTAACCCTTTTATTTTGTAAACAAAAAATTTTATAATTGCGTAAATTTTTAATTTAATATGTATTGTTTTCCCATCAAATCCCGTTTTTTTTCCCATCAACTTTTTTTTCCCAAAAATTTTAAAAGATACAAAAAAATAAATATGATGCCTGGGTTTAGAAAAAAAAAATTTTTAAAAAATTTAAATTTTAAAACGGGGGAAACAATTTTTTATGGGGGGTTTCCCCAAAGGGGTTTTTTTTTTTGCTTTTTTTTTACCTTTAAAGAAGCTGTACAAAATCATCCTTTTTTGCCGACAAAAGTTTTCTGATTATTTTTTCTCCCCAACTCTTTTGTATCATAAATTGAAAATTTAAAATCAATTATAATATTATTTATTTTTGATTATTCAAGAATTTTAAAATTTATTGTCTCCTCTAAATAAAATTTTTGTTGTGTTATTTAATTTGGGAATTTTAAAGAAAAAATTTACAACATTTTGCCCTTAATTTTTAGTTTGTTTTAAAAAGGAAACCAAACCCTAAATTTTACTAAAAGCCCTGGGGGGAGTAAAAAACATAGTACAAACTTTTAAATTGCAACAAAACAATTGCCCCCCCCCCCCCCCCCCCCCAGTTTAAAAATTCTTTTAAATAAGATTTATTTACTTAAAAATCAACCCCCTCGTTTTTGCGGGGGATAAATTTTTTTTTTAAAACATATGATTTAAAAAAAATTTGATTTTTTAAAGGTGGTAAAACCAAAAGTTTTTGGCCCCTTTAAAAGGGGGATCTCAAACAAAATACATTTTTTGTGAATAAAATTTTAAAAAAATTTCCCCTTTTTTCCCCTTTCCTTTCTCTTTTTACGGGGGGGAAAAAGACCTAATGGTTTAAAAAGCCCCCCTTTCTTTTCTTTTTTTAAACCCCAAAAACAACAATTTAAAATTAACCCCATTTCCTAGTAAAACCTCACAAACCCCCAAAGCTGCCTAGGGAAAATCACAAGCACATAGATAAAGCACGGGGGGGCGTTTTTGCTAGGAAATGGGAAAGTGGGGGGGGCCCCCCTTTTTGGGCACCAAAAAGGAAAAGGGGCCCTTTTGGGTTTCTAATATTAACACCACAAATACTTGGGGGACAGTATTTTTTAATTTTTTTTTTTTTAAAAAATAACCCAAATTTTTAAAATTTAATCCATCTGGGACCCCCCCCACCCCAAAAACCCCCCAAAAATTTTTAATTATATCGGATCAAGAAAAAGTTCAATTTTTGAACCACATTTCTTGGGTTTTTTTTTAAAATTTTTTTAAAAATTTTCACACGTTATGGTGGCAAAAAACAAAAAATTTGATGTTTTGTGGTTTTAAGGGGGAAAAATAAAAAAGCGTTGGTTTTTTTTTTTTTTTTAAATGATAAGTCCCCGCCCCAAAAAAAGCTAAAAATTTAAAAGTATTAAAAAAAGAAACCCATTTTTTTTTTTATTAAGGGGTAAACACATTTTTATGTGACTAATCCAAATTTTGGGTTTTTTTTTTAAAAATGTCAAAGCAGGGGGTTCCCCAAAAAAAACAAATCCCCCTTGAAAAAATAAGGGAAAAAAAGTATGCTTAAAATAAAAGGGTTTTTTTCATTTTCAAAAAAAAAAAAACCCCTTTTTCCCCTTTTTCCTTTTCCCCTTTTTCCATACCAGCCAAATAAACCCCCAAAACCTTTTTGGGGGGAAAAAGGTTTTTAACCCTTATTTTTTTTTCATCCTTTAAAAACTAAAATTTTTTATCATAAAAAGATAAAGCCCCAATTTATAATATTATAAAAGTATTGTTTCCTTTTTAAAACCCGTTCTTTCCTATCCCCCTTTTTTTCCAAATTAAAATATACAATACTAATTAAGAAAAATGATGGCCCGGGTTTTTAAAAATTTAAAAAAATTTAAAAATTTTAAAAAAATTTTTTATCAGGGTATAATTTTCATAAAATTTAAAAAGGGGGGTTTTTTTTTTTTCATTTCTATTCCCCCCTTTATAGAAGCATACAAAAAAATCCTTAGATTTCAGAAAAACAAAAGTTCTATGAATTTTTTTTTTACCCCAATTTTATTCCATTTTTTTCAAAAAAATTTTAAAATTTAAAAGTAAAATTTTTAATTTTTATTTTATGTTTGATTATTTTTTAAATTTTTTAAAAAGTTTCTCTCCGAAAAAGAATTTTGTTGTTTTTGTAACGGGGAATTTTACAAAATTTTAAATATTACAACATATTTTGACATTAAAAAAATTTGATTAAACTAGGAAACTAAAAACCCAAAATTTACCCCAAAAGATCATTTTGGGGTCATAACAAAAAAAAAACCCCAAAACTTGCAACAAAAAAAATGCTCCCCCCCCCCCCCCCCCCCCCCCCCATTTTTAAAAAAAATTAAAAGTGATTAGATGATATTTTTTTCTTTTAAATAAAACCCCCGTTAAGCGTTGTATAAATTTTGTTTTCACATATGATTTGAAAAAATTTTTGAAAATTTTGAGGGGGGGACCTATGATTAGGTCATTTAGGGGATCTCAAACTAAGTACATTGATAGTGAAAAATTTTTTGAAAAATTCCACTTTTTCTTTTTTTTTTCTTTTTACTGCGCAAAATCCCCAGAATTTTTTTCAAGCGCCTTAAAAAATTTTCAAACAAACACCCCCAATGTAATTTTTAAAAATCATTTTTAAAAAAAACCCCCACTAACCAATGCTCCCCAGGAAAAACCACATGCACAGTAGAAAAGCACGGGGAAAAGCTTTTTCTAAAAAAGTGGGAAAGTGGTGGCCCCCCTTTTTACCCCTTTTGGGAGCAAGGGAAAAGGGTTTTTCAAAAATTAACCCCCAAATACTTGTGGGCCCGGGATTTTGGGATTTTTTTTTTTTTAAAAAAAATCCAAATTTTTTTTAATAAAATCTGGGGGCCTCCCCCTCCAAAAAAACCCCAAAATTTTTTAAAATTTTATGGGAAAATTAAAAGAAAAAGAAAAATTTTTTTAAACCCCCAATTTTTAAAGGTTTTTTTAAATTTTATATTTTCACAGGGGTTTTTTTTGGGGGTTTAAAATTTTTAAATTTGATGTTTTCGTGGGGGGAAATGGTGAAAGTGAAAACGCGTT
Source organism: Berghia stephanieae (assembly GCF_034508935.2). Lineage (NCBI taxonomy): Eukaryota > Metazoa > Mollusca > Gastropoda > Nudibranchia > Aeolidiidae > Berghia > Berghia stephanieae. The sequence goes on from NW_027625845.1 coordinate 15,973, forward strand.
TTTTAAAATGAAAGTCCCGTCAATTTTTCTAACTTTTTTATGTATTATAGAAAAAAACCCCTTTTTAAAGGTTGATTAATGGATATACACTTTTTTAAAGTGACTGAATCCAAAGTAGGGGTTTTAAATAAAAAGTTTTTAAAGCCGTGTCAAAAAAAAACAAAAAAGCCGTTGTAAAGTAATGAACACTTAAGCTTTTGATAAAAAGGTTTTGTCTTTTTCAAGAAAAAAAAAAAATTTTTCTTCTTCCATTCGCTCTTCCCCCCTACCCCCCCAAAAAAAACCCAAAAACTTTTTTTTTTGGGGAAAAGGGTTTTAACCATTATTTTTTTTTATCCATTAATCCAAATTTTGTTTCATATAATGATAATTTTTTTAATTTTTTAAAAAAATTAAAATATAAAATTTTTTTCCCATCAAATCCCTTTCCCCTTTTCCCAAAAAATTCTTTTCCCCCAAATTTTAATGATAAAAAATACAAATTTTTAAAATAAGTTTTGGCCCCCAAATTTAAAAAAATTTTTGAAAAAATTTTTAAAAAAATTTTTATCGGGTTTAAAAACAATTTCATAGGATTTCATGGGGGTTTTTTTTTTGCTTTTTTATTACCGTTTATGGGGAAACGTACAAAAAACCCCCCCTTAGATTTGCGGGGCAAAATTTAAAAAGTTTAAATTTTTTTTATCCATTCATCCATTTAGTATCATATATGATAATTTCGTAAATTTTTTAAAAATTAAAAATTTTTGTATTGTTTAAATTTATGAATTATAAAAAGTTTTCTCTCCTGAAATAAAATTTTTTGTGTGTTAGTAACTTGTAATTACAAAAAATAAATTTTTAAAAAACAAATTTAAAATTTTAAAAACTATTTTTAAAATTTGACTAGGAAACTCATACCCGTTTTTACCCAAAAGATCATGTGGCACCCCAAAAAAAGGACAAACTAAAACTTGCAACAATCAATTTTCCCCCCCCCCCCCCCCCAGTTTAAAAATTCAAGAGATGAGATATAAAAAATTTTTTTTTTTTAAAAAACACCTCTCTGTTATTCTTGTAAAAATTTTTGTTTTAACAAAATATAAATTTTTTAAAAAATTTGAGTTATTAGAGTGGTGCCCAAAAGATTACCCCCCCTTGGGGGGAAAAACTCAAACAAGTACATTGAAAGTGAATCAATTTGAAAAAATTTCCCCCTTTGCCCCTTAAAACCTTCTTTTTACTGGCGCTGAAATGACCAAAATGTTTTTTTAAGCGCCTTCTATTTTCAAAAACCCAAAAAACCCCAAAAAAGTAACTTAAAAATCATATTCATAGTATAAAACCTCACCCTTAAAACCAAAAATGCCTAGGGAAAGACCACAAGCACATTAAAAAAAGCAGCGCGGACGCCTCTGCTAGAGAGTGGGAAAGTGGGGGGCCACCCTTTTGGGGGCCCTTTGGGGGGAAGGGACTAGGTTTTAAAATTAACACCAAAAATACTTGTGGTACTGGGATTTTGTATTTTTTTTGTTTTAAAAAAATCCCAATTTTTTTTAAAAACCAAACTGGGGACCTGCCACTCAAACCCCCAATTTTTAAAAATCGGAAAAAAGAAAAAGCAATTTTTGAACCCCCAATTTTATGGTTTGTTTAAAATTTGGGTATTATCCCCAAAGGTTTTGAGGGGGCTAAAATCCCTTTAAATTTGATGTAAAAATTTGGGTGAAGGGTGAAAGGGGAAAAAAGCCCTTTTTGTATAAGGGTTAAAACCCGCAAGCAAAGCCCAACTTTTGATTTTTATTATAGAAGGAAACCTCAAATTTTTGGTTTGGGGTTAATGGTATGACACATTTTTATGTGACTGAACCCCAAAATTGGATGTTTAAATAAAAAAGGGGAAGGGAAAACGCGTGCCCCAAAAAAACAAATTCCGGTTTTTAAAAGTAAGAACCCCTTTTGCTTTTTGATAAAATTTTTTTTTGGCCCTTTTTAAGAAAACAAAATCTTTTTCTTCTTCCATCGCTTTTTCCCATACCAGGGCCCAAAACAAACCCCCAAACTGTTTTTAGGAAAAAAAGGGTTTTACCATTATTATTTTTTCCCCCCTTAAAACTCATTTTGTATCATATAATGAAATTGCGCAAAAAATAATTTTATATGTTTTATTCCCTTTCAAAACCCCCTCTTTTCCAAACAAATTCTGTTTCCCCAAAATTAATGATACTAAAACTAAAATTTAAAAAGATTGGGCCCCCGGGTTTTTTTGAAAAAAAAATAAAAAAATTTTTAAATATTTATCAGGGGAATAATTACCCAAGGAAATTTTATAGGGTTTGGGTTTTTCATTTCTTTAAACCCTTTTAAAAAACGTTAAATAATAACGAAAATCCAATTATATGGAAAACTCGACTAAATTTTCCGTACCCAAAAAAAAAAACCCACCAACTCACTGAATATTATAACCGTTTGCTTTAACATCAATTATTATAAATTCGGAAAAAATCTGAAAAAGAGCTTTTGCAATTTATATAAACCAACACTTACTTGACCTTTATGTTGCCACCAACAAAATTTTAGGTGGAAGACGCACTCCCACAGGATCATTCAATATAAAATCACTTGATTTTTTTCCCCCCCCAAACACGCCAAAACCATACGCGATTTTTCGTCTCCTTAATGCCATAAAAACCAACATTTAATCTTAAACAAAGCTCTAAACCCTTTCCCCCATTACCTCCAACTGGTATAACAACTTTCTCACGAGCCCCCCAAAATGTAAAGAAGCCAAATAATCATCAAAAAACTCTTTTAAAAACGGATGCCCAAAAGGGTGTGTAAGCTCACCTCATTTTAACATCCCTTTAAAAAACAAATGGGGGCTACTTTGATACTGCCAACCACAAGTATCGTGACACCGCAAAACCGCCTGCTCAAAAATTCCGCCCGAATTTAAATCACTGAGAAAATTTAGAAAATTCGCAAAGGTGTGCCGAAAACTGCAAAGCTCAATGTAACAAAAACAAAGGGGCAACGTTTGATCACGAAAAAAGGAAAAAGACAAACAAATAACAAAAATTAAAAAAATGGCGGGTTTAAACTGTTTTAAACTTAAATACCTTTGGGGTAATTAAATTTTAAAACATCAAGATTTGAACGCACCCAACAATTCATCAAAAAATGTAACCAGCGCTGTATATACTCAGAAAAATTAAGGTCTTTCAATGTGAACAGAAAGACCAATACAAATCACAAGTCTTAATATGAGTAACGTTTCGTTTGCATCACAACGTGTATGGAAACTGTGGAAAAAAGAAAAAACCAACTACATAGAACCCTCAGAGAGCTTCAAAAAAAATTAACACAGACCTTGAAGCCTTGACACAACTTATATTAATGCAGTTGAGAAGAAACTTTTAAAAACTTTAAAACAAGAAAAGAGCATCCGCTGAACAAAAAATTTCCAAAACTTCTGCGCCCCGGGGAAGAGTACTAGAAAAAAAATGTGGGACAAATCGACATAAGACAACCTTTCATTCCAACCGCCAAAAAATTTAATTTAAAAAAAAATTCTTTGGAAAAAAGAACAACCATGAAAATAACGAAAGCAGTGCGTGAACATCATCACGACATTGCCCCCGTCGTTACACACATCATCACACACATCTCATTATCGTAGTAAACATCATCATCATCATCAACTCACTACAAATTATTGCCATCTCTTCTTAATATAAACACATATTTAAAAAGGTTATTTTCGTCCCAGCAAATATATCTACGTTCTATCTGTCGGGTGTGTCTTGTGTATGTAAATGATGATGAAAGTATGTATTTTTTAATGATGTATGAGTAGAATGTAGGCACATAAACGATGATAGCTTTTTTGTTTTTTCTGCATGAAATGTATGTATGAATTAATTTTTGTATTACGCCATTTCTTTTTTAAACAGTGTAGAAACAATGTGAAAGCGGGGAAAATTCGGATGGCTGTTTTGTATTTTAAATGGTTGATTTTTCTACCATAAACCCAAACTGAGCATTTTTTTACCTCACTGAATTCCCCTTAAAATTTTGGACAATAAAGATTATTATTATTATTAATTTAAAATTTTAAAATTTTTATTTTTAAAATTTTAACCCGTCAAAATGCAACATTTTTTAGTATTAAGAAGAAACCTCATTTAAGGGTTTATTAAAGGGTAAGACACATTTTTATGTACGAATCCAAAGTTGGATGTTAAAAAAAGTGGAAAGCGCTGTCAAAAAAAAAAAATCCGTTGTAAAGAAAGAACACCTTTTGCTTTTGAAAAATGGTTTTGGCATTTTCAAGAAAACAAAAAATTTTCTTTTCCATTCGCTCTCCCATACCACCAAAACAACCCCAAAAGGGTTTTGAGGAAAAGGTTCACCATTAATATTTTTTCATCCATTTAAACTCATTTTGTTCATTAAAAAATAATTGCTCAATTAAAAATAAAAATGTATTTTATTTTCCTACAAAACCCCCTTCTTTTCCTATCAACTTCTGTTCCAAATTTAATGATACTAATACTAATTAAGTATGAGGGCCCGGTTTTAGAAATAAAAAAATTTTAAAAAATTTTTATAGGGGATATTTTTCCAGGGTTTCATGGGGTTTTGTTTTTCTTTCAAAAACCGTTATAGAAACTTTTCAAAATCAACCTAGATTTGAGACAAAAGTTTTCTGATTTTTTTTTCATCCATTTATCTCTTTTGAAAAATATAAGATAATTACCAATTAAATAATAATTTTTGTATGTTATTTTGAAATTTTAAAAAAGTTGTCTCCCTGAAAAAGAAATTTTGTTTATGTACTTGTAATTAAAAAGAAAAATTTTCAAAAAATTTGACATAAAACAGTTTGATTAGACTAGAAAACCCAAACCCGACACAAAAGATCATTTGGCATCTAACATAGTACAAACATAACTTGCAACAAAAAAAACTGCTCCCCCCCCCCCCCCCCCCCCCCCCCCCCAGTTAAAATTCATTTATGAATTATAATTTACTTGTAAATCACCTCTCCAGCGTTGATAAAATTTTGTTTACAATATGAAATTTTAAACATTTTAGTGTATTATGGGGGACCATATTAGGGGCATTTAGTGATCCAAACAAGTACATTTAAATTTTTAATCAATTTGAAAAAAATTCCAATTTTTCTTACTTCTCTTTTACTGGCCTGATATCTTAAAATGTTTCAAGCGCCTTCTATTCTTTTAAAAAAAACCAACAAGAACTTAACCAAATCAAGTAAAATCTCACAACCAAGCCTGCCCAGGGAA
>NW_027625846.1:0-6668 GCF_034508935.2 Berghia stephanieae
AAAAATTTAAATTTCAAAGATAAATCTAACAAACATTATTAAAATTTAGGCTACTTGTGCAGGGCTATTTAAAAAATTCAGAAAGTGTAATTTAAAATAGTAGGGGGCAAATTATTTTATAGCATATTAGTTTTTAGTGGAATGAATTTCTGTTTCAATTTCCAAACAAAAAATTTAAATTTGATTCAAAAATGTTTCTGCCTTGGACCTCTGGCAATGTACTATAAATAGTATCATCAATTTCACTTCATCGTCATCATTTTCTCCCCATTTGCTGTTCTTCTTGTATGCCCGCATTTTCGTGAATGGTCTTTCATTGCTGTGACGAGGAGTGATACAATGAACATTTAGGGCAATTCGCCTTTGAGAAGTGATACCCCTTCCCATCTTGTTTCTTGAAGATGGGCAATACTCATCATAGCAATTTATCTTTGGGTGTTTTGAAAGGAACAAACTTTGAAATAGGCTTAATTTGCCTATGTTTTGATGACATAAATCTTGGGTCTGACCCCCCCCCCCCCCCCCCTCCCCCCATGTCAACCATGTCAACATTTGGTAGACCCCCCCCCCCCCCCCCCTAGCTGATGACGTAATAAGTGAACGTTCCCTAATGTTTTGTGTTGTTATTGTTTTTTGTTGGTTGAAGAAAATGTTTGAGCCCGAAACGTTCCGTTTCTTTTTTGAAGCTGTTAAAATTTCATTTTTGTTTATTACTTTAATTAGTACATGTCGCCTGTTCGACGACTTTTGTACTATCATACCAACACCCAAAAAATTTATCCATCATTACTCATATCCAGGAATAATTCACACCTGAGTCGAGTAGGGTGATGATTGTAATATGTTTTTTCCCCCAAAGACCCACGCAGTATCAATCTTTTTTTCTGCGATCACTGCCACTGACAAACGCTTACATCGCTTGATTTATGACAAGCGAGACACCGTGTCTCTGAACCACCGACACCTCTGCTGGCTCTTTGTCTGTTAATTTTTTGTCTTTGGCCTTGAGTGAGGTGACTTAATGTTGCTGTGAGATTTTATAACAGTATAGCGCAATATCCACTAAAAAGTACTCAAAGCGCTTTACAAAGGGTCAGTGACGGACATCAACGCGTAATAATATGAGAACGAGTCATGACGCCTGTTTGGCGATATTACAATTTTTTCCGACAGAGACAACGCTGTTAACGGCTAGGCAATCATTTTACACCTGAGTACGGGTCAGAGCATGTACGTAAAGAGCCTTTTCCAAAGGGACTCAATAAATATGCGCCGAGCGAGGCTCGAACCCAGGACTTTCTACTTTCTGATCCGAAACGAGTGTCATCCCAAAGACTACATAGCCGCACAAATGGGAAATAGATCTTTGTGTGCGCGCGGGCCCCACGTATATATGGGTGGGGCTCAGTTTATTGATTCAATAAAGTGACAAACTAACCCCTAAAAAAAATTTTTATGGGAGGGGTACCAATAATAAAAAACACGTTTTTTCTCAAAGATAAAAACTTCAAAGAAGATTTTCTGTTGTGGAATAGTTAACGAAAAATTTAAAATCGCGGGGAAAAAAAGTAATAATGAACAAATGTGACATGCGGAGACATTGAATAAACACCAAACAATTAAATAACTAGTGGGGTTCCTGACCTCCGGTAGTGGGCAGGGGGGGGGGGGGTACATACTGTGTCTTCTATCCACTTATATCTGTTTTCCAACATGCTTTCTGTCTTTGTCTTGGCCTTGGCTGGAAAGTCCTAGCTGGGGGGGAAAACAGTCAAATGCATAGTTATTGTTTTGGAGATTTATTTCCTTGTAAATCATCTCTCTGTTATTTATTATTAATATTTGTTATTTTGAATGTATAATGTAAGCATTTGAGTGTATTCCTCCTTGTTGGATTATGTGATTGTGTCCGGATGAGACTTATAGGGATCTCAAACTAAGTACATTGGTGGTATACTCTTGGAATCTACATCTGATCCCTATTTCTTCTTTGTTCCCCTATGTCTTACTTTTTTTTTGGGGGCTTAGTTGTAGTTTTTAGAACTTTTTACTATCCCATTATCTTTCTTTTTACTGGCGCTGATATAACCTAAAAAGTGTTGCAAGCCCCCGTAAAACCCTTAAAAAAAAAACAAACAACTATAATATTGTTATGTGACACATGTTACGGTGACATAAATAAACATCAAACAACTATATTGTTTCCAAAAATTGTGGAGTGAAGCTAATTGAAACATGGATAAGAACATAACATAACTCGAAATTTTATTTAGAATAGTTGTTGGATGGAGGAAACATTAAAATGTACAATTAGGTTTGGGATTTTTATCTTCTTGCAAAATCCTCTCTCTCCCTCTCTCTCTCTCTCTCTCTCTCCTCTACCCCTCTCTCCCCTCCCCCTCTCTCTCTCTCTTCTGTTATGCATTGTATTTTGTTTGTTTTGTTTTACATAATGATTTGTAAACATTTGAGTGTTTCCTCTTGTGGAGACGTGCTTGCGTCAGGATGAGACATTTAGGTGAGCCCCGGATTGACCTAAATGTGTTGCAGGCGCCGAAAAAACCCTTAAAAAACAAAGTCAGCAAAAGTGACACCCCGTTACGTGACATTCATGAATTGACAAATGAAACTATTTCAAAAACCCCATATATACAAAATAAACAAAAACGTATTGTAAATGACTGAATTAAAAACCGGAATGGACTGTTTTTCACTTTGAAAAAAAAAAAAAAAAAGGTTTTCTATCAAAATGACTGAGTGAGAAAAACAAAAAAATAATAAAATAAATAAATTAATCAGAAAAAGTGATGCAGTTTCGGACGTGACGGGATGTTATGTGACATCAATTCTGAAATTATCAATTTGACCAAATAAAAATTTGCCAATTTTAACTTAATCGTGGAAGTTGGGTCAACACGTAGCTATCGGTCAACACCCCCTATTTTTGCTATCTTAGACGTGTCAAGTTTGAAGGTCATGCAGTTACTGCAAATTTCCCAGCCTTTTTTTTTTTTTTTTTTTTTTACAATACTTTGGAAATTGGTTCTTCTTGAGCGAAAAGGGAATTCTCTTTCTCTCTTTTTCTGCAGATTGCATGTTTTAATTTCTTTTTTTTTGTGTGTGTGTGTGTGGTAATATGCCCAGCAATTTCCAAGTGGCGTTCCATTATGTGGAGTCCAATTCTTTCTTTCTTTTCTCTGTCTTTCTATCTCCTTTTCCCCATTTGTATCTTTCTGATTTCTAATTAACATTTTAATATGGCACTTCGTATCCCACCATTTTCCCTGTGCTCTCGTTTTCTCTTCTTAATGTCTTTCCTTATCTTCTCTCTCTCCTCTCTCTCTCTCTTCCCCTCTTCTTTTATCTCCCTCTCTCTCTCTCTCTCTCTCTCTCTAATACCAATTTTTCACTCGTTTAAATGAGGTTTACAGAATTATGCAAGGGAAACAAATTCTGACATTTTTTTTACACAATGCAATTTTCCCAGTTAACTTCCGTGTTCCTCGAAAATGATGTAAACTTTTCCCATGGGAAAATACAAAGAAGTATACCTTAATTAATAGGTCACAGTATCAAAGGTGAGGCTCAGTGAAGGTTAAACAAGCTCTTGATCCATGTTTTATTTAGTGTTGAGTCGCGAATAATAATAACAGAAGTTACAAAAAAAATATTGTGTTTTCAATCTTCAATACCCCCCACGCCTGGATCCGGCAGTTGAGCGCCTGACAAATGAATGTTTTTTTTCACTGAGAAGCAGTTTTAATCTTTGTTTTTACTCCCGACCCCTTTCATTGAATTCTAACGATTCGCTCCGATCCCATGCCCATGTGTTCTGGTCTGCTGGTGTTCGATTTTTTTTTTTAACGTGTCATTTAATGCGATTAAGTAGGTTCTTGGACAGCGGGGGAGTATATAATTTTCAAAAATTTTTGCATTGTCTGTTTTTAAAATGCCCACCTGCTTGATATAATCAACGTAAGGATACATTTAATTCAACGTTTTTTTTGTTCAGAAGGAGAAGTGGCGCCTTTTTTTTAAGGTAAGGTTATTTTTCACTCATTGTCATTATGTGGTATTTTAAACAATGCACCGCATTATCATCATTATTATTACGTCACAAGTAAAATGTTTTAAACCCAACACAATTTGTTCTCCTTTATATCACTGATTTCATTTTACTGGATCTCGACAAGATAGGCTCTGACTGAAGCTTGTTCTTTGTCCTTGTTGCTTCTGCTGCTGTTGTTATTGTTGTTGTGTCTATAGTATAGAGTAGTATGTAGTAGTAGTAGTAGTAGTAGAGGGTCTAGTAGTAGTATAGAGTATAGTAGTAGTAGTAGTAGTAAATAGTAGTAGTAGTAGTAGTAGTCGTATCTAGGAGTAGTAATTTTAGTTGTTGATGCTGATTGTCGTCATCGTCTGATCATTTTTTAAATTTTTTTGTTGTTATGTCGTCCTCTTATCATCCGTAGACCAAGCGCATCAGTCCATTTTCAGAGATATATAAAGATAGTCTACTCATTCATACACTTTCATATCATATATCCATTCTCCTACTCATATTATATAATAATATTTTATATATATATATATATATATATATATATATATATATATTGATCTTTCTTTTCTTTGGTCTCCCACTATCCATCATTTCTCCATCTATCCATTACACAGTCACTCATCTATCCTTCCTTTCTTTCATACATCCACCTATCCAGCCACCTCCGACTCCTCAACGCTCGACTCACCAACCATCCATTATCCATCATTATCGTATTCATCTCCGGTCTCCCATGACATTTTCCTATTATCTGTTAGTAAATATTTCATCCATACACTTCATCTTCTTTTATTCAAATAGCCTATCCTTTCGTTAACATCCTCTCACTTAACCGTTTTCCCACTTCTATCTATTTTTGGTACTTCTATTTTCATTACATTTACCAGAATGTTGAATATTCAAAGTGTCCTCTTCGTCATTAAACTTTTATTATTTTGATCATCTATCTTTTATTTATTCTTCTATCTTAATTTTTTTAAAAACCCTTTAAACCCATTAAACCTTCCTCGACCCCCCCCCCCCCCTCTTTTGTGTGTGTATGTTTTGTGTGTGTGTGTGCTTTCAACTCCTTTTTTCATACCTTTTTCCCCCTTAAAAATCCAACTTTAAGCCTTATAACTAGGTGAAAAAAAAAATAAACTTGTTTAATTAAAAAAGGTTTACAAACATTAAATTCTCCTTTTAAAAAAAAAACAAACTTCCCCTTTTTTTTAAAAAAAAAGGCTTTATAAAATTTTAAACAGTCCCAATCAAAAAGTTACACCCCCACATAATTAATCATTTATTAATTTCCTTCCCTTATATATCTCTTTTTCGTAATAAAATAATTCTTGTTTCGGTTCCCCAATATTAACCTCCCCCTTGGAGGACATTTTTTACTTCTGGTTTTTTGTTGGGTTACCCCTCACATATACGCACTCAATAGTTTATGTCCCCCCAAATACAACAAAAACCTTTCCCGACAGGTCACCTTTACCCCCCCCCCCCCCCACCTTCCTTTCGACCGAGCACAGGTTCTTAAGCAACTTTTCTTTAGGGCAGCTTACTTAAAAATTTTTTATGTGACGATGAAACATTGCGCTCAAGGTAGAAAAATAAAAATTGTTAACCATTGAATTTAAATAGATGATTACAAGTTGTCACAACTTCCAAATTGTGACCGGGGGGGACCATGATGATTGAATTTTTGCCTAACTTTAAAATATGAGTTAGAATTTATTCATCTTCATTAAAATAAAGTTTTCTGTTTTATTTTAAAAGAAAAAACGCTGACTAAATTCTGACATTTTGACTTTATAGATAAAATTTCTTTTCATCTAGTCATTTGCATAAACCGTTTTTTTGGACAAAATTTAATTGTTTCATTTTTTGAACAAACAGAAAACTTTTAAAAACTAATTTTTTTTTAAAAGTAAAAAAACAACATTTTTTTGTTTTTGTTTTTTAATTGGGCAATTTAGTTGAGTAAGCACACTTTTGTAAAAAGCGGTATTTTTTATCTTTTTTTATTTGGCCCCCTTCTCCTCCTCTCTCCTTTCTTCCTCTCTCTCCTCTTCTCTCTCTCTCTTCTCTTGCGAGTGTGTGTACTGTGTGTAAGTATATAATATAATAATAATAATTTAAAAAAAAAATAAATATAAAATATTATACTGCGTGTGTGTGTGTGTGGTTTTGTGTGTTTGTTTTGTTTGCGTTTTGTTGTCAACAATAACACATGATTTTTTTGCTTTGCCTTTTATACATTTTTCAAATATGTCATCTGGGTACCCCAAAAAAAAACATAGCAATGGTTGATTAGTAGGAACGAATCAAATCCCCCGTTCCTTGTTTTTTTTATTTTTTATTTTTTTTAAACCCGTTGGGTGATTTGTTCTCATGAAGTTACGGTCATGAATGTAAAACGTTTTTTATGGGTTTGTACGATTCATCTGGGGGAAAAGAACAGATGAGCTTTTACCCCTCGCAATTATATCATTATGCGATACAACAATTTTTATGTGTTTGAGACAGTCCTTTTTTTAAAAGGACACTCTCTGATGCAAAAAGAAAAAAAAAAAAAACAAAACAAACAAACCAAAAAACAAAAAAGCCCAAAAAAAAAAAC
>NW_027625847.1:0-6669 GCF_034508935.2 Berghia stephanieae
GGATTTATTAATCGTTTAGGGCGCCAAAAGAAAGGGAAAGGGGGGTGGGGGGGTGTTTTGCGTCTTTAACGTCTTGGCGTGCGCATTTTTCCTTCGCAAAAAAAGGATAATGCCCGGGTTTGATTCCGGGAGTATTGTTCTCGAAGCGGCATTGTCCGTTCCAATGGTGGCAGTGCGAGAGGGATACGGTTCTATTTGTAGGGCATTTGCTAAGGAAGTAATAATTTTAAAAAAATGAGTCGGACAAGATTTTTTCAGAGCCCTTCCGTCGGTGCTATTCATTTTTATATTTATTATAATAATAATAAGAAAAAAGGGGGAAAAAGGAAAATGGTTTTTCTTTCTTTTGGTGGTAGTGTCGTAGCGTGATATCTTGAGGGGCTAAAAAGAAGGAAAAGGGGGAGCGGGGGGGGGGGGGGGGAATGTAAGGCTTTAACATATTTGTCGTGCGCATTTCCGCTTCGTAAAGAAAGGGTGGCATGGGGATTTATTTCCCGGGGTTTTTCTCGAACGCGGCATTTTCAGTTACAAAGGGGCAGTGCGGAGAGGATAGCGGTTCTATTTTTAGGGGCGCATTTCCCCTAGGAGAGAATAATTTTAAATATAATGAGCCGGACAAGAGTCGCCGACCGTTCCGTCGGTGCCCTTCTTTTTTTTAATTTATTATAATATAATAAGAAGGAGGAAAAAGGAGATGGTGTCTTTCTTTTTGGTGGCAGTGTCGTGGGTGATTCGTTGAGGGCGCCAAATAAGGAAGGGGAAAAAGGGGGAGTCCACGACTTTAACGTTATTGGTCGTGGTATTTCCGTACTTAAAGAAGGAATTGTTTCAAAAACCCAACCCTTGGACAGGGCTCGGCACTTTAGTGAAAACAGTTTTTTTTTTTTTTCGTGGCTGGCGTATTTGTTTTCGGAGTATGTTTGAACGGCTTTTTCGGTCCCAAAGGTGGCAGGGCGTAGAGGGATGCGGTATCTATTTGTAGGAGCATTGCCCCCTATGGAGATAATAATTTGAAAATAAAGGCTCGGAAAAATCGCCAAGGCGTTCCCTCGGTGTCTTTATTTTTTTATATTTCAAAATAAAAAAATAAAAGAAAAAGAAAAAGGGGGTCCCTTTTTTTGGAAACAGTGACGATGGTGTTCGTTGAGGGCGCCCGATGAAGGAAGGGGGTTGGGGGGGTGTAAGCGTCTTTTAACGCATTTGTCGTGGCTTTTTCGTAAAAAAGGATGGCATGCGGATTTGATTTCCGGCAGTATAGTTTTGGAACGCGATTTTTTCCGTTCAATGGGGGTGTGTGTAGATGTTGGGGATTTTTGTAGGACGCATTTCCGTAGGAGAGTAATGATTTTAAATATAAAACTGGAAAGAGCTCCAAGGCCGTTCGCGGTGCTTTCATTTTTTTTTTTTATATTTATTTAAAAATTTAAAAAAGAAGAAGAGGAATAGGGAAAAATGGGTTTTTTTCTTTCGGGGAGTGTGTAGGGTGATATGTTGAGGGCGCCCAAAAGAAGGAAGGGGAGGGAGGGGGGATGTCCCCGACTTTAACGTTATTGGTCGTGCGTATTTCCGCAAAATTAAAAAAGGAATTGTTTCAAAAAGCGAAACCCCTTCGGGAAGGGGTGGAATTTAGTGGGGGAAACGTTTTTTTTTTTTCTCGTGCATGGGGAAATTTGTTTTCGGGGTTAGTTCTTGAAAGTGGTTTTAACGGTTTCCCCAAAGGTGGCGTGTCGTGAGGGATGCGGATCTATTTGTAGGAGATTTCCGTATGCAAGTAAAAATTTTAAATATAATGAGTGGACAAGAGTCTCCCGAGCCGTTCCGTCGGGGCTCATTCATTTTGTTATATTTATCATAATAAAAATATAAGAAGAAAAGGAATGGAAGATGGTTCTTTCTTTTGGTGGCATGCGTAGGGTGATTCGTTGAGGGCGCCTTATAAAGGAAGGGGGGTGTAGGGGGGTGGGGGGGGGGGTGTCAGCGTCTTTGGTCCCTAGGTCGGCGCATTTCCGCTTCGTAAAGAAGGATGGATGGCGGGGTTTGATTTCGGGTATAGTTCTCGAACGCGGGTTTTCAGTTCCAAAGGTGGCAGTGTCGTAGGGGAAGCGGTACTTTTTTTAGGACGCATTTCCGCTATGGAGAGTAATAATTTCAAATTAATGACTCGGACAAGAGTCGCCCGACCGTTCCGTCGGTGCCAAATTTTTTTGTTATATTTTTAAAACAAAAATAACAAGGGAAAAGAAAGATGGGTCCTTCTTTTGGTGGCAGTGTCGTAGGGTGATATCGTTTTTAGGGGCCCTATAAAGGAAAGGGGAAGCGGGGGGGGGGGTGGTTTTCGCGTCTTTAAGTTTTTGGCGGCGCATTTCCGTTCGTAAAGAAGGATGGATGCCGGGGTTTTTTTCCCGGGAGTTAGTTCTCGAACGCGGGAATTTTCATTCCCAAAGGGGGCAGTGTCGGAGAGGAAAAGCGGGATCATTTGTAGGAGCATTTCCGCTTGGAGGTAATAATTTTTAAATAAATGAGTCGGACAAGAGTCTCCCGAGCCGTTCGTCGGTGCTCACATTTTGTTATATTTTTTATAATAATAATAAAAAAAGAGGAATAGGAAGATGGTTTTTTCTTTCTTTCTGGGGGCCGTGGGGTAGGGTATACGTTTTTAGGGGCCCTTTTAAAGGAAGGGGTGGGGGGGGGGGGGGGGTGGATTTAGCGATGGCCCCTGGCGGATTTATTTCCGGCAGTATAGTTTCGAAAGGCGGCATTGTCAGTACAATGGGGCGTGTCGGAGAGGTGCGGTTTTTTTGTAGGACCATTTCCTATGGAGAGTAATAATTTTTAAATATAATGAGCTGGAAAGATCCAAGGCCCTTCCCTCGTTGCTCTTCATTTTTTATAAATTTTTTTATAAAAATAAAAAGAAGAAGAGGAAAAGGAAATGGGGTCTTTCTTTTTTGGTGGCAGTGTCGTGGGTGTATCGTTGAGGGCGCCCAAAAGAAAGGGAAGGGGGTGGGGGAGTCCCCACTTTAACGTTATTGGTCGTGGTTTCCGCTCGTAAAAGAAGGAAAGTTTCAAAAAAAACGAACCCCTTTGGACAGGGGCCCGGACATTTAGTGGGAAACAGTGTTTTTTTACTGGGTTTGGGGATTTATTTTTGGCATAAGTTCTTGAAAAGTGGGTTTATGGTTCCCAAAGGGGCAGTGCGTAAGGGGGCGCGGTTTACTATTTGAGAACGCTTTCCGCTTGGAAGTAATAATTTTAAAAGAAAGAGCTGGCAAAGTGCCCGAGCCCTTCCGTCGGTGCTCATTTATTTTGTTTATTTTAAAAAAAAAAAATAAAGGGGTAGGAAGAGGGCCTTCTTTCATGTGGCAGTGTGTTTGGGGGATATCGTTGAGGGCGCCAAATGAGGAAGCGGGGGGGGGGGGGGGGGCTGGTTAGCGTCCCTTTAAAAGTCATTGGCGTGCGCATTTCCGTTGTAAAAAGGGGTGGATAGGGATTTTTGATTTCCGGAGTATATTTTTTTTAAGGTTTTTTTTCCCCCAAGGTGGCGTGTCGTAGCTGTCGGTATCATTTGTAGGCCCCTTTTCCCCTATGGAGAGTAATAATTTAAAAAAAATAAAGGCCGGGCAGAGTCGCCAGAGCCTTCGTCGGGGCTCATTCATTTTGTTTTATTTTTAAATAAAATAGAAGAAAAAGGAAAAAGGAAAAATGGTTCTTTCTTTTGGTGGATTTGTCGTAGGGGGATATCTTGAGGGGCCTTATAAAGGAAAGGGGGGGGCGGGGGGGGTGGGTGGATGTCGCGTTTTAAAAAAAGTCATTGGTCGTGCGCTTTCCGCTTCGTAAAGAAGGATGGCATGGCGGTTTGATTTCCGGCAGTAAGTTCTCGAACGCGGATTGTCAGTTCCAAAGGTGGCGTGTGGAGACGGAAAACGGATCATTTGTTGGGCGCTTTCCCTATGAAGGTAATAATTTTAAAAAAAAAAAAGGGTCGGCAAAGTCGCAAGGCCGTTCGTCGGTGTCAATTTTTTTGTTAATTTTTAAAAAAAAAAAACAAGACAAATGAAAAATGGTGCCTTCTTTTGGTGGGAGTGTTTAGGGTATATGTTGAGGGCCCCTTTAAGGAAAGGGGGGAGCGGGGGGGGGGGGAGTCAGCGTCTCTAAGTCATTGGGCGTGCGCATTTCGCTTCGTAAAAGAAAAGGGTGGAGCCGGATTTGATTTCGGCAGTAATCTCGAACGCGGCATTGTCAGTTCAAAGGTGGCAGGTCGGAGACGGATAGCGGTTTTTTTTTGTAGGAGCCTTTCCCCCATGGAGAGTAAAATTTTAAATTAAAGAGCCGGACAAGATTCCAGAGCCTTCCGTCGGGCTCATTCTTTGTTATAAATTTTTTTATAATAAGAAGAAGAAGAGGAATGGAAAAATGTTTTTTTTTTTTTGGTGGCGTGTCGTAGGGTGAATCGTGAGGGCGCCAAAAAAGGAAGGAGGTAGGGGGAGTCCACGATTTAACGTTTTGGTCGTGGTTTTCCCCTACGTAAAAGAAGGAATTTTTTCAAAAAGCGAAAACCCCTTTGGACAGGGCTCGGAACTTTAGTGGGGAAAATTTTTTTTACTTTGTGGGTAATAATGATTTGGCAGTATGCTTTAAGGTGGATTATCGGTTCCAAAGGGGGGCAGTGTCGTAAGGGATAGCGGGTATCTATTTGTAGGACCATTTCCGCTATGGGGAGTAATAATTTTAAAAGTAAAGAGCTCGGACAAAGCGCAGAGCCCTTTCCCTCGGTGCTCAATTATTTTTTTATAATTTTTAAAAAAAAAAAAAACAAGAGAAAAGAAAAAGGTGTCCTTCTTTCTGGTGGGAGTGTTTAGGGGTGAATCGTTGGGGGGCCCCAAATGAAGGAAGGGGGGTGGGGGAGCCCACGACTTTTAACGTTTTGGTCGTGCGTATTTCCGCTACGTTTAAGAAGGAATTTTTTCAAAAAAGCGAACCCCTTGGAAAGGGCTCGGGGCACTTTAGTGAAAAAATTTTTTTTACTTGATGGGCGTATTTGATTTTTGGCAGATAGCTTGAAGTGGTTTATCGGTTCCAAAAGGGGGCAGTGTCGGGAGGGATAGCGGATTATTTGTGGGACGCTTTCCCTTGGAGAGTAAAAATTTTTAAAATTAAAAATGACCCGGACAGAGTCTCCGACCCGTTCCCGTCGGGTCATTCATTTTTTATATTTTATTATAATAAAAAAAAAAAGGGAAAAATAGGAAGTGGGTTTTTTCTTTCTGGGGCAGGTGTAGGGTTTTACGTTGAGGGGCCCAAAAAAGGGAAAGGGGGGGTGGGGGAGCCCACACTTTAACTTTTATTTTGGTCGTCTATTTCCGTACGAAATAAAGGGAATTTTTTTCAAAAAAAGCCGAACCCCTTGGGAAAAGGGCCCGGGGACACTTTAGTGAAAACAGGTTTTTTTTACTGGTGCATGGCGTATTTGATTTTCGGCAGATAGTTCTTGAACGTGGCTTTATCGGTTCCCAAATGGTGGCAGGTCGTAGGGGACGCGGATTATTGTAGAACGAATTTCCCGTAGGAGAGTAAAAATTTTAAAAGAAAGAGCCGGGACAAGTCCCCAGACCCTTTCCCGTGGGTGTCATTTATTTTGTTTTTTTTTTTAAAATAAAAAAAATAAGGGGAATAGGAAGTTTTTGTCCTTCTTTTCAT
The DNA here is from genome assembly GCF_034508935.2 of Berghia stephanieae. Classification (NCBI taxonomy): domain Eukaryota; kingdom Metazoa; phylum Mollusca; class Gastropoda; order Nudibranchia; family Aeolidiidae; genus Berghia; species Berghia stephanieae. The sequence continues at coordinate 5,698 of NW_027625847.1, forward strand.
GTGAGTGTCGTAGGGGATATCGTTGGGGGGCCCCAAATGAAGGAACGGGGTGGGGGGGGGGGGCTGTGTTGGTCTTTAACGTCTTTGGACGTGCGCATTCCGTTTGTAAAGAAGGATGGCATGACGGATTTGATTTCCGGCAGTATAGTTTGGAACGCGTTTTTTCCGTTCCAATGGTGGCAGGTCGTAGACTGATAGCGGTATCTTTTGTAGGACGCAAATTTTCCCTTGGGGTAATAATTTTAAATATATAGCTCGGACAAAAAGGTCTCCAGAGCCCTTCCGTCGGGTATTCATTTTGTTAAAAATTTTTTTAAAAAATAAAAGAGAAGAGGAAAATGAAGTGGTTCTTTTTTTTTGGTGGGAGTGTCGAGGTGAATCGTTGAGGGCGCTAAATGAAGGGAAAAGGGGACGGGGGGGGGGGGGTGGAAGTAAGGTCTTTTTTCATCATTTGTCGGCGCATTTCCCCTTCTAAAGAAAGGGTGCATGGCGGATTTGTTTCCCGGGAGTATAGTTCTCGAACGCGGCTTGGTTCTTTTACAAGGTCAGGTCGGACGGAAAAGCGGGGATCATTGTAGGACGCATTTCGCTAGGAGGTAAAAATTTTAAATTTTTAATGAGCTCGGACAAAGCGCCCCAGCCGTTCCTCGGTGTCTTCATTTTTGTTATTTTTATTTAATAATATAAGAAAAAGAGGAATTTGGATGTGGTTTTTTCTTTTGGTGGCATGGGCGTAGGGTGTTATTTGTTTGAGGGGCGCCAAATTTAAGGGGGGGAGTGGGGGAAGGGCCACGACTTTAACGTTATTGGGCGGGTATTTTTTCCCCTAAAAAAGAAGGGAAAATTTTTTAAAAAAACGAACCCTTCGGACAGGGTCGGCACTTTGTGAAAAAAGTTTTTTTTTTAAAACCGTGGCTGGGGTATTTGATTTCGGCGAAGTTTTTGAAATTTGGGTTTTTTCGGTTCCAAATG
>NW_027625848.1:0-6668 GCF_034508935.2 Berghia stephanieae
TGTAATTTTCTATTGTATTGTATAAAAAAATAAACATTTTTATTCAAAAGTCACGATAAAAAATTATAAAATAAAACCCCCCTTTTTGGGTTTTTCCCCAAAATTGATTATAACAGAAATACTTTTCTGGAAAGGAGGAGTTGAATTCTAATAATTATAGAGGAAAAGGGAAAAGGGTGGACAGATTCCGTATTGCCCCCCCCTGAAGCAAATACTCTAAGTAGTTGGTGAAGAGGGGGGAAGTGGGGGTTGGTTGGGTAAGGAGAAAGATAACACGGTCGTTATTGTTATAGTCTAACGAAGCAGGGAAAAAATTGGTAACTTTTTTTGTCTTAATTGTATTGTTAAGTATTGGCAAAAGCCAAAGATTAATAAAGTTGTTTTTTTTTGTCTTATTTTGATTTGGGAAACTGTACTGATACTTGTCTAGCAACTGCCTATTAAAATTGGAAAATAAAAATCGTGTTTTGGGAAATAAAATGAGATATTTTAATACCCTTTAAAAAAAGGGACCGGAATTTGTCTGTTTTTGATAGATATAAAATTTTTTAAAAAACGAAAAAAATGATTGGAAAGTAATAATGAGGTGATGGTGGTAGGATGTGGTGCGGTGGTGGGATAGTAATGAGGTGGTGGTAGTAAAGGGAAAAGGTAAATTATTATTTTTTTTTATATTATCATTTATTATATTTATTTTTTATTATTATTATTTATTTATTTTTTTTTATTATTTTATTATTTTTATTATTTTATTAATTTTTATTTTTTATTTTTGTTAAATTGTTATTATTATTTTTATTATTATTTTTTTATTATTATTATTATTATTATTATTATTATTTTTATTTTATTATTTTAGTTTTATTATTATTTTTATTTTATTAATTTTTTATTTTTATTAATATAATTATTAATTTTTTATTATTATTATTATTAAAATTGTTTTATTATTTATTTGGGGTATTTTATTGTTGTATTTTTTGTGGTTTTAAAAAGTACATTTAATTTGGTTCCCTTTACCATTTTTTTTCCACTTTCCTGTTTTGTTGTCATCAAAAGTATGATTTTTTTGTCGAAAGCCCCAAAATTGAATAAAATTTTGTAATATCGTATGGTAACATCATTGTCGACGAATCGTCGTTTTCTCTAATCATATCATCACATCATCATCATCAAATTTTCTCATCATATCTTCATCATTAAAAAACAAAACAATATTAACAAGTAACAATACAAAAAAAAACAATATCAAAAATTTACAAAAAAATTTCCGCATGTCTCCACAAATACATTCTAAACCCGACCCCCAAAACCCCTACCATAATTAATCCTTCCCCCCACCACCACCACCGCCCTACCACTATTCCACCCCTACCACCCCGGACGTATTCTAACATCAAGACAGCAGTGAAAAGCAATTTGAGCTCTAATGAAAAATCGAGTATACCCGGGGTTTTGCTTCCGATTAAAACTTTAAGGTTACTACTTTTACTGAAAAACCCGTAATGTAAAGAAAAATTTAACTGGCCGTTTGAGGGATTAAAGCAAATCTTTAATTTAGAGTGAACGAAATGGACTTTTTGTCAAGGTGTTTTGGATTATGTCTGTGCTTTTTTTTTTTGGATTTCTTTCGTGATTCATTTTTGATTAGTTTGGAATAATTAAAAACTACTGGATTGTCATTTTATTGTGAAAAGGGTTTTTGTGGTTGAATTTTTTTTTTAAAGGTGAAAAAAAAAAAATAATTTAAAAAAAATTAAATTAAAAAATAAATAAACAAATAAAAAAACTTTAAAAAAATAAAAAATAAATTTAAAAAAAAAAATAAATAAGTAAAAAAAATAAAAATAAAAAAAATTTAAATATGTATATAATATAAATATAAATATATATATATATATTATACTATTAAATTTTTTTTATTTTTTAATAGGGTAGGGAAATTTTGGTACCCTTTTAGTCATTTTACAGAAACTTTACCAATAGGGAACCAAAAAAATGGGTCCCCATTGTTTTGACCTCTAGCCTTTTCATTTTTCTTTTTTTATTTTAAAAAGTTGTAAACCAAAACGTCAAGGATATATAATTGTAAATCATAGTATTGAAGTTATTTGTTAAACCACAGTAAAGAAGAGTTTCCTAAATTTTACGTTGGTCAATAAGGTGCCCCCTAAAAAAGTACAATGGGGTCCCATGTTTTCCTCGATATATTTTCATAGTGGGCAATATATCTTTCCCCCGAAATTTCCCCTAAAATTCTAGAGCTTTATGGATTTTTATAGTAAAAAAACCAAAAATTTAAAATTGTGTGAAAGTTGTAAAAGAGGAATAAAAAGAATACGAAAAATCTTTTTTTAGAAACAGTTTTATCGAATTTGGCCCGGGATTCTTTTTGGTGCAAGGACAAGCAAAATAGTAACTCTTTTTTTGTTTGAAACGTAGTTTAGTCAATTTTCGCGTAAAGAGGACTGGGCCGGGGTTCCCGTTTGGCATTTTAAATCCCAGATTCCAAAAATCTGGCATTTTTAAAAACCTTTTGGGCTTTAAAAAAATCATTTGGCTTTGGGTTTTATTTGGCATTTTCTTTTCTTGTATATTTACTTCAAAGACACCTTTTCTTTAAATTTTTTTAAAAGCGTAAAAACAAACACTTCAATTTCTTTTTCATTCTTTAAAAACCCCCCGTGGTGTGTGGTTTAGACTCCCCTTAGTAGTCAGTAGGTAAATAATTACCCAAAAGGAAATTTAGTATTTCAAAAAAAAAATAAAAAAATAATAAATAAAAAAAAAAAGAAAAAGAAAAGAAAAACGCAAGCCCCAGGATATGAAGTAAAATTTTTATCAAAAGTGAGTATTTTCTAGTGGGGGGTGGGGTCAAAGACTTTGGATCTTTTTTAGTTTTTGGATTTTTGAGTTCCTTCCCCCGGATTTTGTTTAAAAATAATCTGGCACCCCGCATGGCACTCCTCCTCCGCAAGTCAGTAGTAGGTAGGTGGTTTTCAGTTATCAGCTTTAATTCTTATAAACGCTTATAAACCCCCTTTTGGTAGATTTTGATGTGACCCCGTTAAACCCATCTGCGTGTGAAAGGAGCACCCTTTGTTTAGAGTAGAACGTCGATGCCGCTTTTTAAAAATCCCCCATTCCAGGCTTTTTGCTGTTGCTATCGATCTTCGAAATGATTTGGTTAGACGTAAAATTTGCCCCCTTTTCAAATGTCTAAAGGATTTTAAAGTGCAATAAAACTTTATACTTGATCTAAAAAGAGTCTTTTTAAATGAACCGCTGTTTTTCTATATTTTTCAAGAACTGTTTCGAAAACCCATGAAAAATTGACTTGCGGGAGAGTGGCCGAGGGGCCCCTCCTCTCTATAGCGCAAGTTTTTTTCGTCATTGCGAGTTCAAATAGACTTTATGGCATGTGGGGTAAATTGATGCTGGAGGCATCATTGAAGGACCCCAAAAATTTTTAAATGGTAAGTTATTGGCCATTTTATTAATCACTGTTGTTTTAAGATTTTCAAAGGGTAGACTCAAAAATAACCCCAACCAGTTTGATGGGGTTCACTTGTCGGTCAGTCATTTGGAAGTGGAGTCAGAAAATTTCGGGAATTCGTAGAGAAAGATTAAACCTAGTGAGAAAGTCTGTCGTTTACTAAATATACACTACTACCATACTACTTTTATTTAGCTTTATCCAACTCAAATTTCTCGTTTTTTATTTTATTTTGGCAAAAAGAATGGTTTTTAAAAAAGAATATAAAATTTTTTAAATTAAACCTGTCTTTGCATCTTCCCCTTTAAATGCATCAGTATGCCTATCAAGGCCCATCAAAAAAAATCATAGTTTAATGTTGAAATATCTATTTTTTGTAATTCAGATCGGAGTTTTGAGCTTTAAAATCCTGAAAAATGTTTCGTCAATCCAACAACCCTTTTGATTGATCTATGATGTTAATGGTAAAAATGTAATTGATGAGGAAAAGAATAACTTTTTAGGTACACATGTTTGCTTTTTTTTTTTTTTTTTTGAGCATGAATGAAATATATTAAGCCCTCGGTAATTGCAACTGTTTAATCGAATTTTGGGTTAATAAACTATTTCCTAAGCCAATGGAAATAATTCTTAAAAAAGTCATGGTTAATGCAACAACTTGGTTTTTTAAAAAAGTGGAAATTAAAGAAATCAAACAGATATATGTTTAAATTTTCATCTGGATGAAATCGTGAAGGTTGAAAAATCGAGAGGAGCAGGGTTTAATGCTACAGTAGTGTGTCCCCCCCTGTTAGAGTCGAAAGAGGGCGGGGCTTGCAGTAGGGTTTGGACGTCACGGGGCCCCTTAAATAGAAAGGGGTGGGGGTGGTAAATTTGACAAAGGTTTAAAAGCAGTTATAAAAAGAGTGAGCGATATCCCCCTTTGTTTTAGGATTTAAAAACTGTCATTTTGACCCGGTTTGGTGAGGGTTTGGGTTTCCCCAAAAAAAAGGGTTAAAACTTTTAACTCGACAAATGTTAATTTTTTGAGAAAAAAAGTTTTAACTTCTTTCAATCTGATAAGATTGGTTTTTCTTCATAGCTGCTTTTTTGGGTTTGGGGCAATCTACACGGGGCTGCCATTGGTTTTTGTTTCAATCAAATTTTGAATGTGGGGACTAAGAAAAATTTTTTATGGTTTGAAATTGCAATAATGTGAAAATGTTGAATAGTGGACAGGAAACTGAATTTTGGTTTTTCCCCCTTTTCGATGATCCCCCAAGGTTTGGATTTTTCTAAGTGGACTGCCCGAAATTTTAAAGAAAAAAAATCATTGGATATGATAAAAGACAGATTGGTTTCTGGGAAATTTTATTTCCGTCCCCTTGCCAAATCTGGTTTTTGAAAATTTAAAAAAAAATGCCAGGGTTTTTACTTAATTTTTTTTTTTTTTTCCCAAAAAACAATGTATAAAGGGAAATAATTTTTTAAAAAATCCTTTTTTACGCACAAGTTTGGGAAGATTTTTTGTTTAAAAGTTTAGAGAAAAACTTGACTGTAGTCTTTAGGTTTTTTTTTTTTTTTTTTTTTTTTTTTTTTTTTTTTTGTTTTATTTTCTATATAGACTCAAATCAGGCTGAAAAAGGATGCAGAACAAGTTCCTATCACATGTTCATTTGTGGTATTTTTTACATTAAAATAAAATCTAACATTTGTATAGCGTTTATCCACAGTTGGCCCATGCTCAAATGTTAATAACTATTTTGTGGTGGACAAAAAAATTTTCCACAAAAAAATGGACCTGAGTCTGTTGGCGCAATACAATTTTCAGGACAAGGACAACACTGTTTTTTCCCCCATGAGATCTCCTTTTTTTGTTGTTAAAAATTTTTCTTTGCAGGGACTTTGCCAAACCAAATTTTAACCTTCCCGTTATATTTTGAAGTGTTTTCATTGAGAGCCCTTACATTTGAAGTGTTTGTTTTTTTATTTGACAAAAAGTGAAAAAAGATCGTTTCCAGGAAAAATTTAAAAAAGCTTCTGTTTGGGGTTATACTTTTGATCTGCTTTTTTTCCAAATCTCTTGCATCGTAATGTTATAACTTTTTTTGTTTCTATATTTCAGTTGCAAGGGTTTAGGAAGTTCATATTTTTGCAATGAAAACCCGTTTATATGTCCAGAAATGTATGATATAAAAAATTGTTTTTGTTGTTGGTCCCGGGTAGGTTTTAAGATTTGGGTTTAAAAAACGGTTTACTGAAAACCCTGGTTGGTGATTATTTTTATCCAAGACATTTGAAATATTAAATCTTAGACAATATGTCTCCCTTTCTCAACCTTTTTTATTATATTGCTTTTAATTAACCACTAATTGTTTATTGGAATTAAAAAAAGGTTTCATGTTTATTGTCAAAAAGATAAATTGATGATCTTCATTTTTTCCAAAATATACAGGGTCCGTTTTTTTGTTGCTGACCCCGGTCTGTTTTTCCCTCTACGTATCTGTGAGGACCAAGCGAGACATCATTGTTTTTGGAAAAACCTAGTGCTCATTCCCCAACTCATTCAGACCCCTATCCAAACATCACGACGAACCTCGTTGCCTTTTGGGACCCAGGTTCAACCCGAATGCTATACATTGCAAACCAACGTGTTTGCAAAGGTGAGTCTTTTTTTTTTTATTCTTTCCTTTTATATTTGTGGGACAATTTTTAAATTTTCCCCCTTCCTTTTAAAAGAAAAATTCCACCCCCTCATGGGGGTGCATTTGTGTTATTGCATTTTTTTTCTGTTTTGGGGAGGGCTGGTGAAAAACCTACATTTAAAACAAACACAAATCCAAATTTGATAGGGTGGCATCTTGAATCTGAAAACCCAATGTGTGAGGATATCAGTGAAACCCGCCATAAAAATGTTCTGTTTATTTTATTGGGTTTTTTTTTTGTCTGTAAAAGACTTAAATTGTTGTATTGTAAGTGTTAAAAATGGTTTTTTTGTTACAACCCATCATTATTAAAAAATGTTTCTTTGTATTTCTATGATGTTAAGGCTTTTTTTTTTACGACCAGTGAAAAAAACGAGAATCAGAGTGATAACATTTTTATTAAACTGCAAAAATAAACAGTATATGATGATTGGGAGCATTTAAAGAAAAACACATTTTCTTTTTAATTTTTCGGTACAAAATTATAC
>NW_027625849.1:0-6666 GCF_034508935.2 Berghia stephanieae
GCTGTGTCTGAAAATTTTTTGTAATATCCACTAACGGCGTCATGCGGAATTACTTATACGATGTGGGACACTTTCTAAATCCCGGTCACTGTACGTTTTTTGGGGAAATACAAAAACAAGTTTTTTTTTTTTCTTAAATTTTGGAAAAAAAATTTAATAAAAATCTAAAATTACTGACAGTAGTAAATTTTTGAATGTTAATTTCCCCCCACCAGTTTGACTATCAGACTGTAATTACCCAAAATACAGTCTTTCATTTTTTTACCCAAATGGCACCGACACCATTACATAATTAACCCAAAATTCAAAACCCAATATCAATACCATCCTTTAAAACTATTCTTATCTAAACAATCATTTCGTTTCCATAAAACCAATAACACTGTTGCAATAAACGATCCAAAATCCAAACGGTTACCCCACAATAATTAAATATCTTTTTTTCCCCTTGCCACATCAATAGCAAAATAAACCATTTGCCACATTAATCCCAAATCTCACTTTGCCAAAAAAAGGACCTTAAAAAAAAAAAGGGAAACTTTATATAGTTCTCATAGCTCACAATAAAAAAAATGTGGTAAAAAAAAGAGCCAAGAGAAAAAAAAAGAATAGACCAAACACACACCACACAACAGACACACACAGAGTGAGAGAGAGGGAGACAAAGAGAGGGGAAGAGAGGGAGAGGAGAGAAGAGGAGGGCTTAACCCCCTAATAAACACCCCTGGGGAAATAATAAGAACTAGCAGATGAAGATTTTAAAATCTTTTGGAAAAAAAATAAGAATCGAAATGAACTTGTAACTTAATATGATGTGGGGAAAATGTTTTTTTTTATACACCATTTTCGGATGGGAATGCCCTGGATTCGAGTTTTTTTCCCCAAAAAAAGTTAGTCTTGTAAAATAATATTACCACTTTCTGTCACCAAACTAATTAAAAAAAGATACCTGGTCATTAACAGCGTCCCCCTGGTTGTGAAAATATTGAATACCCCCAAACGAAATTTTTTTTTGTTCTTTCCCTCATCCTTGTGTGATTAACAGTAAAATATCAATCAATTAAGTCTTTTTTTTATCTTACGCTCATGGCTGACCCCTTTTATCTATAATTATCTAAATCAAAAACCAATTGCAAAACCATAATGATATATTTTTTTTCATTAGATATCATAGATTTTAACCAAAAAACCCAAAAAACCTGTTCAATCCAATCCAATGCATTATCCATTTTGAGAGAGAGAGAGAGAGAGAGAGAGAGAGAGAGAGAGAGAGAAAAAGGGCACTAAAAAAAAATAATTGTTGGTTTTTTTTTTAATCGATTAAAAAAATAATAATATAACAGATTTTGAAAAGGGTAATTTTTTTGTTTTTGTTTTTTCTCCTATCCAGTTGCCTAACAGGGGTAAGTCATTCATTAATCCTTCTTTTTTTTAGCGAAAAGCACAAAAAATTATTATCCTATTACCCATTGTTTACCCCAAATCAATAACCAATAAAAATTTTTTTACATTTATTACTATATCATTATTTTTTTCCCCAAATAAATGTCACTAAATAAATCAAAAATTCAATACCAACGGGTTACCAATAATACTAAATAAACATTTTTAAATCAATCAATCTCAACATATTTTAATTTTTAAAAATTTTTTTAAAATTATTAATTTTTTAAATTTATTATTTTTAAATTATTATTAATTATTATTTTTTTATTATTATTTTTAAATTTTTTAATTTTAAAATTTTTTATTATTATTTTTTAATTTAAAATTTTTATTTTTAATAATTAATATTATTAAATTAAAATTTAATAATAATTTAAATTTTAAATATAATTTAATTTTTAATTAATAATAATTTAATAAAAATATATAATAATAAAAATAAAAATTTAAAATAATAATAATAATAATAATTAATAATAATAATAAAAATAATAATAAAAATAATAATAAAAAATAAAAAAATAATAATAATAAGTAAAATAAAAATAATAATAAAAATTAAATATAATAATAATAAAAAATAATAATAATATAATAATAATTAATATAATAATTAGCACATTTTGAGTTTATATTGATTACAACGTGTTATTTGATTGAATTGGTAACCCCTGGGTATTGACATTGTTGATTGAATCAGTTTACATTTATTTGATGGAAACAAAATAATTGATATAGATAAGAATAAATGTAATAATATTTATAATTTGGGGTTTTTGATTCTGGGATAACAATGGGGTAACTATGGATAATAATTTCTGTGCCATTACGCTAAAAATAAGAAGGACTATAAGTGAATGATACTTACCCCGTTAGGCACACATGGATAGGAGAAAGAAACCAACAACAACAAAATTACCCTTTTTACTAAATCTAGTTTATTATATTTTTTGAATCGATTAAAAAAAAAAACAAACAACTTATCTTTTGTATAGTGCTCTCTCTCTCCCTCTCTCTCTCTCTCCTCTCTCTCTCTCTCTCTCTCTCTCTCAAACAATGGTTTTAATGCTATTGGTATGTTGATTGCAACAGTGTTATTGGGTTTTTATGGATTAAATCTGATAGATATCTAATGAAAAAAATATTCATTTTGGTATTCAATTGGGTTTTGAATTCTAGAAAAATTATAGATAAAAGGGTCGAAGCCATTGAGCGTAAAGATAAATGAAAGACTATAATTTATGTACTTACATCCTGTTAATCACACAAGGATGAGGGAAAGAAACAAAAGAAAATACTTTTGGGGGTATTACAATATTTTCACACACCAACGACCTGTTTAAACAGGGACTCATTTACACATTATTTTTGGGGACAGAAGTATAAATTTATTTTACAAGGACTCAACTTTTTTTTCAGAAAAAGACCGAATCCAGGACATTCCGACCAAAAAGAGTGTCATAACAAAAACAACATTTCCACACAAACATATTAATTACAATTCATTTCGATTTTTACTCTTTTCAAATAGATTAACACTTCATCCCTGCTAGTTCCTTATCATATTCCCAGGGGTTTACTTCGGGAGTTAAGCCATCCCTCTCTCTCTCCCCCTCTCTCTCTCTCTCTTTGTCTCTCTCTCTCTTCACCTGTGTGGGTCGTCTTGTGTTGTGTGTTTGTGCTACTCTTTTTACTATCTCTGGGGGTCTTTCTTACCACATTTTGATTTTGTGAGCTATGAACATCTATATAAATTCCTTTTTTATTTTACGGTCCATTTTTGGGGCAAAAGGATGAATTTATTAATGATGGCAAATGATTATTTTGCTATTGATGAGGCAAAATACGATTTTGACATTTTTGAGGGTGAACCGTTTTGGTATTGGTATCGTTGTTTGCAACAGTGTTTGTTTTGAGGAAAAACAAATAGTTGAAAAAATTAAACAGGAGGGTATTGAATGGTTTTGAATTGGGGATTTATAGCTAATGGTGGGGGCCATTAGAGTAAAATAAATGAAAACGTATTGGATAATTACAGTCTGAAGCCAAAATGGAGGGGGAAAATTTAAAAAATCAAATTTTATCGTCAGTACAAAAATTTTTATTTTTAATTTATGTTCAAAATTAAAAGAAAAAAAAACAACTTATATTTGTATTTCCCATAAACAGTACACGGCACACGGCACTTAGAAATGCCCCAGTCATCAGCCTAAAAATAATTCCAGACATGACGCCATTAAAGAATTAAAAAAAAAGTCAACACAACGACGCTTTAAAAGCCAGGAACTCATTTCACATCTGTTTTCGGGAGAAATGTTTAAATATTTTCCCAAGGCTAAAATATTTAAAAAAAAAACGAACCCAAAACCTTCCGATCCGAAATTTTTCTACAAAAAACCCCCAACGGCAGGGTCTTATAAATTACATGTTTAATTTTTTTAATAACCGTTGCGATTCTGCTCTTAAAATAGAGAACTGTTCATCCCCTAGTCCTAACCATATTTTTTTCACTACGGAATTTAGAAAAAACCCTCCTCTCCTTCTCTCCTCTCCTCTCTCTCTCACTCTCCCTATCCTCTCTCTCTTTTTCCTGTTTTAAAAATAAAATTTAAAAAAAAAAAAATATATAAATATAAAAATTTTAAAAAAAAATTTTATCACTCTTTAAGGGGCCCAAAAATATGTTTATGTGTTTCGTCCAGTCTTCATTGCATAAGATTATGCCAACGAAGAGCGGCGAAAGCCCAAAACATGTTTTGGCCCTTAAAATAGAACAATTTATATTTAAAAAATTTTCCAACCTCATATCGAGCCCTTTCGACCAACGAAATCCCAAAACAATATATATAAAAAATTAAAAAATAATATATATTGTGTTTTGTGTTTGGGGTGGGTTCCGCACATCTCTTTTCTCTTTTCTTACCACATCTATTTTAAATTTTATTTTAAAATTTACAGGTACACTTGTCTACAACCCGGGAGAATTGGAATTGAGAGGCATCTGTTTGAATTGGAAATATGAATTGGTTATAGGATTGAATGCATCTTTTTGAATTGGTAGAGCGGAATTTTTTTATAAAAAAATTAATTGATATAAAAAGAATAAATATCAAAGTATGGCTTTTGATTTTGGGGTTTTTAATTTTAGGAAAACTATAGATAAAAGTTTGGGGGCCTTAAAGGGGTAAAAAAAAAATAAGGGATTTTTTAAATTTATGATACTGACTTCGTTCACACATGGTGAAAAAAAGTAAAAAAAAAATTTCGCCGTCTAACATATTAAATATAACTTTTAAAACAATTATGAAAAAAAAAACAACTTAAAAATTTGTATTCGCAAACACTACATAAACGGCCAAAAAGGGGTTTAGTCTCAACTCATTAACCCCAAAAGCAGACTTAAAGCGCCACTAGGGAATATTGCAATAAATCAAAACAACGAGCTTTTAACGGTCGGAATCATTTACCCCTAGGTCGGTGGAAATGTAATAAATTTTTCCCCCCGGGCTCAACTTTGGGTGAACCCAAAAACTTCCGACTAAAAAAGATGAAAAACCCAACGACCACAAAACGAAAAAAAACGTTTAAATTACATTTAAAAATTTTTTTAAAAATTTTTAAATTTTATTCTATTAAAAGATCAACAGCTCCCCTACCCCCATTGTAGGAAAGTTGAGCCATCCCCTTACTCTCTCCCCTCTCTCTCTCTCCCTCCCCTCTTACATATCATCCCCCCCTTTTCCCCCTTTTTTCTCCTCCTCTCTCTCTCTCCCTCCAAAAAGGGGGTAACTTGGTATTTTTTTTTGCAACGTGTTATTGGGTTTTGGGTTTTTTCAAAGAATCTAATAAAAAAAAAAATACTTAGGCTATGCTTTTTGGGGTTTTTAATTCTGGGATATTCGATACCTTGACGTAAGATAAATGAAAGGCTATATTTGATTTATACTTACATACTTTTAGTCACACAGGATAGAAAAAGAAAACAAAAAAATTTTCGGGGGGGAAATTTCAATATTCCCACACAGACCGCTTAATGCCAGGTACTCATTTTACACTTTTTTGGTGAGAGAATGTGAGAAAAAATTTTCCCAAGGGGCTAACTTTTGTTGCTGAACAGACTGAATAAAAATTTTCAATCGAAACGATATCAAAACAAAAACAACATTGCCACACAAATATTTTAATACAATTCAATTTTTTTAAAAAAAATTGGGTTCTTCTCTTTTAAATAGATTTAAAAAACTTCATCCCTGCTAACCCATATCCCTCAGGCGTGTTACTTCGGGGGTTAAAACCCTCCCCCCTTCTATCTTTTGCTCTCTCTCCCTTTCTCTCCTTGTCTCTCTCTCTCTCCTTTCTCTCCTCTCTCCCCCTCCTCTCTCCCCTCTCCCCTCTCTCTCTTCCCCCCTCTTTGTGTGTGTGTTGGTGGGTGGCGGTGCAAAATCTTTTCTATTTTTTTTGGCTTTTTCTTACCAAAATTTTTAATTTCAAACAAAGACATCTATTTTTAAATTTTTTTTGAATTCACATTCCACTTTTTGGGGAAAAAGTGTAATTTATTTATAGGAAAGTCGCTTTTTTATTATGATGCAACGTGGGATTTGGTATTGATATGGCAATGTGTTGAATGGATTTAGATGCATATGTGTTGAATTTATTGAAAAGGGGGAAAAGTTTTGAAATATTTTGATAAGGGGAAAATGTTAATTGATTGAACAACGTGTTGATATTTTTACTGATATGGCATCTGTGTTTTTTTGGTAATGATCGGTATTTTATATAGAAAAGGGAAATTTATAAAATAAAATAAATAAAATTATGCTATTTAAAATTTGGGTTTTAATTTTAAGGGGAAAAAGATAATTTTCGGGGGCCCTTTTCAAAATAAATGAAGGGCTTTAATTTTTTTATACTCTTCTGTTAGTCACAATGGGGGAAGAAAGTAAAAAAATTACCCCTTTAGTAAGCAAGTTATATTAAACATTTTGAAAAAATTGTAGAAAACCAAAAAAAATTTTAAATTTTTTATGTCGCAAACACACAGTAAACGGCACAGGGGATTTTTCCCCAAAACCCCTTTAAAAAGTAGGCAGACAAATGACCCAGCAGGGGTATTGCAATATACGAAAAAAACGAACTTTTTAAAGGCGGGGAAATCATTTTACACCTATCTGAAGAATGAATAATTTATTTCCCGGACTCAACATTGGCTAACCCAGA
>NW_027625850.1:0-6665 GCF_034508935.2 Berghia stephanieae
ATTCTTTTCTCATTGAATATTTACAAATTAAATCATTTATCTTCTTTTATTCAAATTTACTTACCTCTTACATTGGCCTTACAATTACATTGCCCAGGGGTTTTGCATTGCAAGACATGTCTCCATTTTCTACGCCGAGCTCATTACAGAAACAAGGCTGACATCCATTGATATTATCCAATTGCAGGTTATAGAAGCCGTCTTGGCATTCATCACATTTTCTACCTTTAACGTTTGACTTGCACGAACACTGCCCACCTTCCTGGGAAGTAAAAAGTATATAGATATACCTATATATAATTCTTATAAACTATTTAAGAATAACCATGACTTTAAATCACATCTTGTTGCTCACGGAACGACTAATATCTTAGTGATATTTAGATTTTAAAGTGAGTTAATAAAGAGACTGTAGAGGATAATATATATATATATAAAATATATATATATAATATATATATATATATATATATATATATATATATATATATTATATATTATAGGAGCAGTATGGGATGACTTGACTGCTATTATTTGTCTATATTTCGGATTTGCAGATCTTGTTATTGTTATTTTAATTTTGCATTCAATATAACCCTTGCAGTTAACAAGTTTTCACCTGATGTTTTGATTTTATCATTTGATTCTTTGTTCACAAACATGGCAAACCTGTTCTTATGGTGATAATTTTGACAATTGGATTTTGAAAATCAAATTTGTAAGGGTGACTAACGATGTTATAAAAATTCTTAAACCACAATACCTTTTCACATGTTTCCTGACCATCCATAACTCCTGGCAAATGGCAATCACAAGTTTTGGCAAACGTCCTTGTCATACAAACTGACCCCAGTAGGTCTGTAATATTTCTCTATACAGTATTACAATTGATACCATGGTAAAATCCTGACAATCAACACAGACACCTCCGCCACCATCACTGTGGGGTGTCTGGAAGGGGTCGATAGCAAGTTGTACACACAGCTGTCGGCATGGCCATAACATTGACATTCGACACAAGCAAAGGCATTTTTGTTGTCGCCTTTTGAAATGGTTTATTATTGAACATTGGTTTACATTTGTTACACTGTTGGAAAAAAAATGAATATAAACATATTTTAAAGGCAAAAATGTTAATGGTGAGTGCAAAGTTGGTGTTAATTGGAAGCAAGAGTACATAACTAAAAAGCGTGGGAAGATGATAATTATACTATAAGAGGCAACATTTACATTTTTGCACTTTGATCTATAACTATAAATATAAGTATGATTAAAATAAAACGAATATACAATGCTAAACAAAAGAGTATAACAATCAAATTAACCATGGATTCTATTTAATCCATTGTGCTCTCTGTGACATATTTGATTAAATTGAGGCCTGATCTTGAATACAAGCATAGTGAAAAATCCTTTTCTGTTATTGGTTTTAAAGGTTACAATAAATCTACTAATGTGTAATGACCATTGCATTGTATCTCTCAAAAAGAATTTATCAAATCGCATTTTTTTCTCGACGTTTGATATGATGTATTTATATAACTCACTCTCAATCCTTCTGTATTACTGCTTTGCAAGCACCTGCATTTGTAGGGCAATTCAATGGTATCACAAACAGATGAATGGCCATTGCAATCACACCTGCAGGAAATATCATATTCAATTAATTATTAGTTCCATAATATACAAAGTAAAAAATACATCGAATTCATAAAATGAATTTTTTTCCTAACAACCCCATGGAGAAAATTTTCTTTCAGGTCTTTTTCAGAGAAAGATCAAAGTACCCAAGCTTCAGTCACCGTGTAGTTGGCAAGGGGAACAACGGGGCTGAAATTTCTTATTCAAGGAAAATTGAGATGCTAAAAGCAAGCCTATAATATGAGTCTGCTAAAAATAATCTTTTACCTAATGCATTTCTATGATTGGAAAGTAACAAATTCAAAACAATTCAATAAAGCTCGAGGATGACAGAATATAGCGCTAGAATATAAAGTGACTTAACTTTAATTTTCATAAAAATAACATTGATCAAATTTAGTCCTTTGAAAAGGGATGACTAACTGAAGTATGATTACATTATGTTTCATATAACATTCCAAACAGATCAGGATCTGAATCATCTTATTTAAGTATCTGAATGGATTCTGAAATAATTTTTTTGTCAACAAGTGAAATGTACTGAATAAAATACTTTAAATTAAATATTAAAGCATTATATTATTCACATAATAAGTAAAGGACTCACCATGCTGTTGTGATATATTCAAAAACACCATAGTACTGATGTCTTATGTTTTTAACATAGTAATGGTCTTTAAATCGCAGTTTGACTTTTCTAGCCCTCACAAAATCATGCAAGACAGGAGTATTGTAGAAATCATTGCTACCAGGGCGGCTACTGGCCCAGTGCCAATAGATTGAATGTGATGTTGCCAAGGGAGTAAGGAACTTGAGCTCCATTTCTATAGGAATATAAACAGTTAGATTTGAAATATTCGTATAAAAAAATTTATGCTAAAATTATCTCTGTCCAACAAGAATGCCCGTAACATGTAGCAAATGTATATATTATCTTGGGGACTGTGAGGGAAATATTTATATAGAGAGGGTGGCACAAGTATAGGAAACACTGAAATCAATAATTCGTGTCGTGAGTGCTTCTCTTTAATTCACATTAAACAGTATCCCCCTTAGGCGAGCCCATTTCTTCTTAGATTATGTACTATTACATGAAGATTACTGCTCTTGCATAAACTTTATTATGTCTAAATGCAAATGATACATATGTAGATTTAGAACCGACGTTGATTTAATTTTATAAACATTTCAAAAAAAATTATTACGAGAAAAAAGTGAACACTGAATTTATTGTATAAAAAAGATAGAAAAACAAAACAAACAACAACAATGTAATCCGAAACATCCATATAATATTACCAGAAAAAACCAACGTATAGATTGAAAGTTTTTTTTCTACTGAAACTAATAATCCAAGATAAATTATTTTGTCTGAATAAAACCATCGACTCCTAACATTTGGAAGATCAAATTTTAAAGAAAACATTCAAAATTGTTGAACAAAATAAAAATGAACGAAATTTCTATAATATTAAGTTAACTGTTAACAAATTCCAAAATACATAATGCCGCTGTTAAGAGAATATTTTACTGATGCCGGCTGACTGATAAGAAGTGCACATTCCTGAATAACTTCCTAGTTTCTATGAGGATCTGTTGTAATCATTTATCAAATGAATGGTCATCCAATTTTCTTCGAATCCTTTGTTTTCTTTACAGCCTTTCAATATGTTAAATATTTCACAATACATGTCCAAATAAAATTCCACCTCTAACTTTCATGACAGTAAAGACATGTTTTCTTCTCATGTTCACAACTACAAAACAGAACACTTACAAGATACGAACGTATTGTCACTAGAGCAAAGCCATGGGTTCATTATAGAACCGATGGAGAGATAAAGGTTTGGTTGAAGGACAACGACATCATTCTCCATTTTGTAAATTCAAACACTTCGCGCCAAAAGTGTCGCCAGTGTGTAAGTTTTTGAATCAACTCTATCTATATTCAAAGAAAGGGAAAACGTGCAAGATTTCATTGTGTTCACTGTTGACAAATTCCACGGGTAACTACGAAAATGGTTGTTCTCAAAGCAACAACAAAATGCCAATTATATTTTGAAAAGATCATTTTACAGTCTCCTCTCAATTCTAGTTCCATTTAATTCTAAAGTTGAAAGAGACATCTTAATAACTGTTCTGAAATTCACGTATTCAGGATTCAATTGATTCTCAAAAGTATTTAATGATTGTTGTTTGATAACTTATAAATTAGAAATAATTAAATCCACATAAATATATTTTTGACATATGTAAAGTATTTGTAAAACGCGCTTTTAAACCCAAAAAACATATAAGGCTTGATAAATTCCATCATCAACAGTTGAAGGAAGTTATCAAACAGAAGATACCAAACTATGATTAAAGATTAATTCCTGAATGAGCGGAAAAGAGAAAAAAAAGACTAATATCCTTCAAAGTTCTAAAATATAGACGGAACCATTCCAACCCTGCCTAAAAGGAGACGTAGAAATTACAACATATTGGCAGATATAAAAAAAATCATAGACCATTTAAAATCAACTAAAAAAATCACTCTAACCCATTCTCAAAACTTTTGGGTTTTGTAAAAATGCTGTGGATCTATTTAAATAAATCAAACCATTGCTAAAATGAATAATATTGAATGAATCCGAAGCATCGCCTGATTTAAGCTGCAATGCACTTAGCTCTTCAGTTAGTCGTAAAAAGGCCATTAAATCAAGTGAGATGTGTAACTTCTACTCCATAGTAAAAAGTTGGCATCAAACAGGGATTGCAATGGACAATTGAAAAACAAGCAAAGTCAAATGTTATATACATAAAATACACGAAATCTAAAGGATTGTATAAAACGACTGTCAATATATGGTTTTGTAATAACAAAATGATAAAATTCATACGTTCCAAACTGCAGACAATTGACGCTATCAGGCTGGGTAGGCGCTGTTGTTTGGCAATCCAAATTCTACCACAGTCATCAGCATAGTATTGCCATACAGTGAAGTCACTGTTTCATCCTTTTGTCTTAGAATTGTTACAGCTATTGGGGAAAGGACTGTAAAACTGAATTACCACATAGAAAACCTAAGTTGAATTAGGAGTAAAATACAAATTAGTATTACTGAAAACCACAGAAAGGTCAAAAACAAGAAATAGTACTTAAAAGAAAGTATGTTAAATGGTGTAGAATAAGCTTTAACAAAAGAAAATATCCACATGTTTAAAATTAAGATTAACCAATAAAAATTATTTTTTTAAAATGAAAATTAATGTTGATGCGAAACATCACAGCAAGAATTTATAAGAGAGGTTTTTATCTTCACTCATAAAATATTATTGAAAATTATTGATTTATTATTGGAAATTATTTATACATAGATATAATAGATATTAAATCCCTTTTCACCTGAAAATCATCCCCTAAGTCAACTTCAATCTCCACTTCATTCTGAAACTTGGAAATCCACATACTGTTACTGTTTCCATCGTTAATGTACTCTAAGGGATGCGCATCTCTAGAAATTCGAATAGTGGAATCGGTTGTATCATCACGTGCTCCATTCTTGATACAGTATTATGTTGGGTTTGGTTTGACTCTTGGGAAAAGTCCCTGGCACCGACAGTCATTTGAACCCTGACAGAAGGTAACTGGCCTGTATAGATCTCTTCAACTTCCCTAAATTCATCAAAAGAAGGACATAAAATTCTATTAGTTTTGCGCAGATCTTTAGAGTGATCGACATTTAAAGGAGCCCAAACGATTATATGTTTTTTCACCCCACCATATACTGACAGCGCTGTTTCAGCATTTTCTGTTTTTCGGCATATAATGAGATGAATAAAAACGTTTTTTTTTAAATAAAAATATTTTTAAAGAAATAGGAAAATAGATTATTTCCCTTAGTTGTGTTAAAATTATTAAACACTACAATGAAATTAACTCACATAAAAATAAATTTCAATATGGTGTTGTTGTTAGTAATTAGTAAAGATATTGACGGTAACGATGGTCATTGTGTGGGTTAAGATGATACTAAGACTAATGGTGGTGATAGTAGTGGTGTGGTGATGATGATGATGATGATGATGATGATGATGATGATGATGATGATGATGATGATGATGATGATGATGCTGATGATGATGATGATGATGATGATGAGTGATGTGATAATAGTGATGCCAATAATAATGCTGTAATATGACTGATGATGATGATTGTGGTGATTATTGATGACGATGTTGATGTGGAGATGGATAAAGGTGAGTGTGGTAGAGCCTAGCAAAAGAAAATAATGATGCTGTGGTGTGTGATATAATAATAATAATAATAATAATAATAATAATAATAATAATAATAATAATAATAATAATAATAATAATAATAATAATAATAATAATAATAATAATATTAATAATAATAATAATAATAATAGATAAATATATAGATATATAGATAGATAGATAGCATTTGTGTAGCGCATAGCTATGACTAGATCATGCTCGATACACTTCATAGTTATCTATAATACCTACCTGTTTGATATTGCGAGGCCATAGACGTCAAGATCTTGAAGTTTACCGATGAATTGAGAGGAACCTGGCAATTATAGAGAGCTTAAAGCATCATGACGGAGAAGGGAAAAGGGGAAAACAAAAATAATAAATGGTAAACTAGATGTAGACATTGTTATCATAATACATTAATCCCAATTACTAAATCAATTTGTCTAAATATCAATTACATTTTTAAAATACCACGTGTCGAGTCCAAGTCTAATGTCGCTCAATAATTAAGATTTATCCTATTGTTCCAAAGAAATCCCATCTGTAAGATTAAAAAAAACAACAGTAAAGTATCCACGTGGATTTTTGTTGACAACGACCGTTCAAAGTCAAACTCAGTTGTCTTCAAATGATGGCTTTCTTTGTAAAATTATCTTCAACAATTATCATTCAATTGCTCATTTACATTTTTTTAAACAAAAAAATAGAGCTTTGATATAGCGCATAGCCCTTAAAAAGTGCTCAAAGCGCTTTAC
>NW_027625851.1:0-6666 GCF_034508935.2 Berghia stephanieae
TTAAAGTGATATTATGATATTAATATCAAAACACAATCATAATTGTAATCACAACATATTATTCAAAATCTCACCAGAGCCGAACAGATTATAGAAATCACAAATTAAGTCTACACAAGACTTTAATCAAACTCTACACAAGAGTTATAACACAACTTGATTCAGCTCAAACTTTGAGCACCACAAAGTCTACACAAGACTTAAATCACACTCTACACAAGAGTTAACACAAAACGTGTTTCAGCTCGAACTTTGAGCACTACAAAGTCTACACAAGACTTTAATCCAACTCTACACAAGAGTTAAAACAAATGAGCCTGAAAGACTCCGCTGTGGTTATCGCTTAGAGACTATGAGCCTAAAAGACTCCGCTGTCTGGTCTCTTTTGAGACAATGAGCCTAAAAGACTCCGCTGAGTGGTCTGAAGAAACTGCTCAAAACTCTGGCATTTATAGGCAAAAATCAAGCAAACGAAGCAAAATTCTACCCACACAACCGGATGTTAGTCATATCCGTAAACATCTGAAATTCCTTAAAACTCCCCCAGATTCCATAATCATGGACAACAACAACCCATCCTGATACCGGACATCCTCATATCAAGGATAAATAAATTCGTCAGCCCCATAGTTACGAGATATCAATCAAGCCATACCATAACAAAGTCACTCCCGTAGAATACAGGGATCCTACTATGCTTATAAGTTTACGGCGAAAACAAGATTGATGCCTTTCTCACAATAACACCCACACTACGTAGTTTAATTCAAACTTCCGGGCCATAGGTGCATGATCTGATACGACCTGTATCAACAAAAGAAGGGTTGTTCCGGAGGGATTACAATAACAACAACAACGTACATCCTGTCGTAAACTGACGCCTACACGGAAGCATTTCGTTACATATCTCCCCCCTAAGACTAAATTTGGTACAACATTTAGTTAGATCAACGAAATGCCTCAAGATCACATCGATCTCGACAATTATTCGGGCTCATTGTTGTCCCTTCCTTCGACAGACAACATCGGCATCACACATCCACACTTCAACTCCACCTTGCCGTGTGTCATGCATTTCGGTGGTTCATGATCCTTGTTTTCGTCAAAACATGGAAGTCGAGGACTCTTAACAGTGGGAGCATGAGTAAATGATCGAATGTCACTTGTCATACTGTCGTTGTTGGAGGAAGCCTGACACTCCGACTTTAACCTAAGCAGTTCAAGCTCTTTCTCCATCAGAGCTTCTTGTCTTTGAGCTCGTGCTCTGCTTATCTCCTCCTCTTCTTTGGCACGTTCTCTCTCCTTCTCTTTTCTCTCTTCATCTTCTTTTACCTGGGCTGTCACCCAAGCACGGAGATCTTCACCCCTTAACTCCAATTTTTCTCCAGGTTTAATTAATCTTTCCACATCCATCTCTAGGACAATTAATCAAACCAATTCAAATTCAAATAAACAAACTTCAATATGTTTATCGACACTGTTGCCGTAAATGTTACTTTCACGTAGAATAAAGTGGTATTACAAGTAACCTTATTAACGATATGCGGTCAATATAGATCCCAAAACAGATTCAAAACAGGCAATTAATACCGATTCCTACACGGAATTCAACATTGATCTATATATAGACTCAAATATAGAATCAAAACAAATTTACTACAGGTCCTAACACAGAACCAACGCTTCACCCAGATTCCTACACAGAATCAAAACATTGACTTAATATAGACGCATATTAGAGTCAAAACAACTGATTTAATACAGGTCCTCACACGGAACCAACGCTTCACCCAGATTCCCCACACGGAATCAACACAATAGCTTCACCCAGATTCCTCACACGGAATCAACAAAATAGCTTCACCCAGATTCCCCACACGGAATCATAAAAACTATCTTCACCCAGATTCTTTCTCAGAATCAACAAAATAACTTCACCCAGATTCTTTCTCAGAATCAACAAAATATCTTCACCCAGATTCTTTCTTAGAATCAACAAAATATCTTCACCCAGATTCTCTCTTAGAATCAACAAAATATCTTCACCCAGATTCTCTCTTAGAATCAACAAAATATCTTCACCCAGATTCTTTCTTAGAATCAACAAAATGTCTTCACCCAGATTCTCTCTCAGAATCAACAAAATATCTTCACCCAGATTCTTTCTTAGAATCAACAAAATGTCTTCACCCAGATTCTCTCTCAGAATCAACAAAATATCTTCACCCAGATTCTCTCTCAGAATCAACAAAATATCTTCACCCAGATTCTTTCTTAGAATCAACAAAATATCTTCACCCAGATTCTTACACAGAATCAACAAAATGTCTTCACCCAGATTCTTCCTTAGAATCAACCAAATATCTTCACCCAGATTCTCTCTTAGAATCAACAAAACATCCTCACCCAGATTCTTTCTTAGAATCAACAAAATATCTTCACCCAGATTCTTTCTTAGAATCAATAAAATATCTTCACCCAGATTCTCTCTCAGAATCAACAAAATATCTTCACCCAGATTCTTACACAGAATCAATACCTTGACTTACTATATGTGCATAGAAAGTCAGAACAAATGATTTAATACAGATCCTCACACGGGACCAACACAATATTCTCCCAGATTCCTACACGGAATCAAATTACCCCAACAACCACCTTCGTTCCTTACAAAAGGGAGAGGGGGGACAATGGAGGCTTTACAGCGCGAGTACCGCTTTCGCGCTAAGTCAGTGATCCGTATCACTATGACAGATGACTGACAACGTATAACCGAACAAGTGAAAATTACCAGAATAACTTGCATTACACCTTGCGTATAATGACAGTCTTATAACCATTAAATGGATACCAATTTGCTTTAAGCTCAAAGATAGTATCTATCTCAAGTTTGAAACAACTCCCTAACCTGTCTCAACAATTGTTTGGTCGCGATGTCTCTTGAATGCACAACAATAAGAATCCCACTTCTGACACCAAATTATGTCACAAAGTGCGCACGTAAACCGTATGCTTATGTAGCGCAGTTTGCAACCTTGTTTATGTGTGCTATATTCAAGCTACGACATCGATCAATAACCAAACACAATACGTTGATAAAGGTTTTGAAGCTAAATGAAGATATATTTTATTACAATATAACAAAGATATTATGAGATATAAAGATGAAATGATAGATGTAATAAGTATGAAATCAAATGGATGGATGACAAATTGATGGAGATGGTGTGATGATGAATATGATATGAAAGCGATATGAAAATATATAATTAAATCAATTAATTATCAATACTTTACCAAACCGCTACCACATCAGACAATCTCACAGATAGGTTGCAACCATCACAGTCATACAGGCAACTAATAATTAACTAACTAACTAAACACAATCCAGACGTGTAGAAGAAAGCCAAAAGAGTGTCCTTGATATTCAACAAAAACTGTAAGGTTGTTCTAATATTGTTAATTTGTCTCTTCTTGAAATTGTTCTGATTTCACAGTATTCATAAACAGATCAATTGTTTCTCAATGTTCTGATATTAAAATAAGCAAATGGTTCTTCACAGGTAACTTATAAAACAGGCAAATGTTCAGTTTCTATTAGGGTCAAGCTATGAGTGTATAGCCTAAAGTTGGCTTGTTAAAGCCCAGCCTCCGACGGCTCATTCACTTTAAAGAAAGAAAATGATTTTGTTATAATATGATAATTATACGAATATAACTCTATCTATATTCGAACTCACTCAATATGTTTACTTTAAATGAGTAAATATTATTTTACTTTAACCAATCAATTTATTAATGTTGATTAATATTGCTTTACTTTGTAGATATGAAATAATATTGCTTTATAGCAAGAAAAGCTTATTTTCTTTACAACAAGAATATATTATACAATTAATTTCATTATCTGATTAATTAATTGAGACTCAAAAGTTAAAGTGATATTATGATATTAATATCAAAACACAATCATAATTGTAATCACAACATATTATTCAAAATCTCACCAGAGCCGAACAGATTATAGAAATCACAAATTAAGTCTACACAAGACTTTAATCAAACTCTACACAAGAGTTATAACACAACTTGATTCAGCTCAAACTTTGAGCACCACAAAGTCTACACAAGACTTAAATCACACTCTACACAAGAGTTAACACAAAACGTGTTTCAGCTCGAACTTTGAGCACTACAAAGTCTACACAAGACTTTAATCCAACTCTACACAAGAGTTAAAACAAATGAGCCTGAAAGACTCCGCTGTGGTTATCGCTTAGAGACTATGAGCCTAAAAGACTCCGCTGTCTGGTCTCTTTTGAGACAATGAGCCTAAAAGACTCCGCTGAGTGGTCTGAAGAAACTGCTCAAAACTCTGGCATTTATAGGCAAAAATCAAGCAAACGAAGCAAAATTCTACCCACACAACCGGATGTTAGTCATATCCGTAAACATCTGAAATTCCTTAAAACTCCCCCAGATTCCATAATCATGGACAACAACAACCCATCCTGATACCGGACATCCTCATATCAAGGATAAATAAATTCGTCAGCCCCATAGTTACGAGATATCAATCAAGCCATACCATAACAAAGTCACTCCCGTAGAATACAGGGATCCTACTATGCTTATAAGTTTACGGCGAAAACAAGATTGATGCCTTTCTCACAATAACACCCACACTACGTAGTTTAATTCAAACTTCCGGGCCATAGGTGCATGATCTGATACGACCTGTATCAACAAAAGAAGGGTTGTTCCGGAGGGATTACAATAACAACAACAACGTACATCCTGTCGTAAACTGACGCCTACACGGAAGCATTTCGTTACAGCCACTTTCATGTTACCCAAGCATGTATAATGCAAGAAACACAGTTTGGAATATTCAACCTTGAATCATCTTAAATTGAACGAGTACTTGGTTTCTTTTAAAGGACAGATTGTTGCTAATTGTCAAGCCAGTGTTGATGAAATTGTTGTTGATAAGGATGATGATGATGGTGATGATGATGATGATGATGATGATGATGATGATGATGATGATGATGATGACGATGACGATGATGATGATGATGATGATGATGATGATGATGATGATGATGAAGATTAGATGATGATGATGATGATGATGATGAGCATAAAATTAATGCAATTGAAATGAAATGCTATAGGAAGATAAGCCTTGATGATGATGATGATGATGATGATGATGATGATGATGATGACGACGACGATGACGATGACAATGATGAACAAATAAATAAATAGATAAATGAATAAATAAACAATGGAGACATTTTTTGGGGAAGAATGGAATAAGCCAAGCGTCGACCGCAGAGCAACGCCATGGTCCAGCTAGGGCGAGTTTATTAAGACCCTAACCGCAGTGGATGCCGAACCTTGTGCCCTTAAGTTACGAAGCGAATACTACAAGTACCACCCAGCCCTATTCTAACGACATCCACGACGACATCGATGGTGATGATGATGATGATGAGGAGGAGAAGGAGGAGGAGGAGGAGGAGGAGGGGGAGGAGGAAGAGGAGGAGGAGGAGGAAGAGGAGGAGGATGGTGAGATGATGATGATGATGATGATGATGATGATGATGATGATGATGATGATGATGATGATGATGATGATGATGAGGACATGTCCTGGATTTGATTCAACTTGAAAGTTTCTAGATTGAAAATCATCATAGAGTTTGGGGGAAAGAAATTTTAAAAAATAGAGACTGGGGTGAAAGGGGATCGGTTTTTTTAAATCTTCTATACGACAAAGTAAAAACGGATTACTTTTCTTTTTTTCCAAACATCAAAACACGTGGGTCCCGGTAACAAAAAAACCCCAATTGCTTAAAATTTTAAAATAAAAGTGTTTTATTATAAAATCGTGTTTTTGGGTTTTTTTAAATTAAAAACCCTAACCAGTAAAGATATTAATAGATCCCCAAAGGGTTTTAAACACAAAACTCACAAACAAGGGGTTTCTAAATAATGTACTATATTTTAAAAAAAAAATTTCTTTTGTGTTTTTTTTAAGCTATCTTAAAGCTTTATCCACATTTTGGGGGATAGTTAAAACCCCCTTTTTCCGTTAGATGATCACGTATTTTGATGCCCGGGGCAAGTTTTGAATTTTTAAAATTTGTAGGGATAGAAGAGTATAAAAAAATGATCGCCTTGTAAAACAAAAACGGGTAATTTTTTGTCCTTCCCCTTACAAAAACTTTAAAACTTAAATTTCTATTTTTTCTAAAAACTGAACGCTTAAAAACCCTTTAAATTTCTTTGGGTAGGGGGAAAAAGACAATTTAGCTTTTTTACTTTTAAAGCTTTTGAGTTAAAATTTGAGAAGCGGTTGAAAAATAATTTTTTTCCCCCTCATTTTTTTTTCTTTTATTTTTTTTTTTCAAGCATATCTAGTTGACGATAAAGTTTGATTTTAAAAAAAACCCCCCAAAATTAATGATTCAAAAGTTGAATGAAATTTTAAAAATCAATTTTTTAAAATTTTTTTACTAAACAATAGGATTTTTTTTTCGGGCTTTTTTTAAAGAGAACTCCACGGAGCTTTTTTTTTTTTGGGGGCACGGAGAGGGTAATTTTTTTTTTTCATTTAATAACTTTTTTATATTTCGCTCACTATAATTTTTT
>NW_027625852.1:0-6665 GCF_034508935.2 Berghia stephanieae
CTCATGGAATCTTCTGTTCCCTATTTGAACCAGTCCCTTTGTATTACTTTTTTTTCTTGCTTTATCTTCAGATAGAGAAATCTCCCTCATCTTCCTTTTTTACTGGCAGTGAAATGATCTAAATGTGTCGCAAGCGCAGTAAAAACCCTCAAAAACAAAAAGAACAGTGTGTTGCAAGTGGCCATTAAAGCCCCGAAAACATAAGACAAACAATAGGGATCATCTTTATTCACTGATGTAATTTGAAGATATTTCTGGCCAAAACTCAAAACTGTTTTGTCATAGTATGACATGATATTTGTGACTTGTGTAGGCATTTTGGATTGGATTTTAAAATTTAGAACAATGAATTGATCCTGACCAAACCTCAGCGGTTTGGGACCTCCAATGATTTTATTATGCATCCTATTTATAATCCATTATAAATGAATCATTTGGTTGTTTGGTTGTTTTTTTTTTTCATTACGATGTACTTAATTCAACTGTGCATTGCCCTGAAGGACTTGGGAATTGTATTTTTTGTGTATTGTCAGTGTGAAAAAAGAGTAGAGGTATATTTATCGACAGCAAATGTTGAAATTCTCTTAAAATCACCACATTAATTCGATTCATTTTCAAGGAGTAACAATGTGCAAGGATCAAAAAATTCTTGCGTACATTTGATTGAGTGATTATTATTTCTTATTTACATTGTCATTGTGTATGGGTTGTGTGGACAGTATGGTTTAATAAGTGTAATCAACACCATCCTGCTGCGTGTTCACACAAGCCCAACCCAACCATTTCCATGTCTGTCTCTCACTTTGAACTTATACTTGTGAAATCAACACCCATATGCAAAATGCTTGTATGATGTCTGATGAAAGGTTCGGACGTCGCACCGCCTATTTTCGAAATATTGGCAAAACAAAGTAAAAATAAACCGTGTAAAAAAAATAGGGTCTGGTGTTCTGAATTGCATGCAACTTTGTCTCTAATTAGATATTTAGAAAATTTAAACTATTTTATCGGGAAACATTGCCTTGTACATTTCACTAACTTCAGGGATTTTTACTTTTTTTTTCACTGTGTGGTACTTATTGTCCGGGCACCACATGTGTTTAACCACTCTGGAAAAATTCATATTTAAGATTTGACCAGAAAACTCATCCTTCAATTGTTGATCGATTTAAATGATCCTCATCTTGTCAGAAACCCTGGGAAGTCCCAGGTTTGAGTGTTTTTGCGAAGATGAAGGTCATTTAAATGGATTGATATTTGAAGGACGAGTTTTCTGGCCAAATTTTTAAATATGATATTTTCCAGGATTTGGCAGTTAAATAGTTAAAAGCAAATGCCATTTAATTTGTAGACAATTAAATTATAAAATAAGGGAAATGCCACATTTAACAAAAGGAAAACTAAAAGCTAAAATTGATTTAATGCGAATTGGCTTCTTATTGAGTATTTTTGTTTGGATTGTTGATTGATACATTGTTTTAGATGGCAGTGGCAGTATAATTGTGCTACCAACTTATCACACATTTTCTGCTCCTGACGATCACCTATTCTC
Organism: Berghia stephanieae; assembly: GCF_034508935.2. Taxonomy (NCBI): domain Eukaryota; kingdom Metazoa; phylum Mollusca; class Gastropoda; order Nudibranchia; family Aeolidiidae; genus Berghia; species Berghia stephanieae. Next base: position 1,553 of record NW_027625852.1, read on the forward strand.
AATTACAGCCTAGGGCTAAGCTTTGAGTGATGACTATTTTACATTTTACAAGATCAAATCAGCGGCACATGGGAGATGGAATACATGGTTTGTCTTGAGAGATTGTAATCATTATGAAGCTTTGAGTGAAGACAAGGTGTGTGTTCATGAAGGTGTTTGTAAGTGTGTGTGCACGCATGTGTTTGGCATTTATTATTTTGTTTTTTTTTTTGGTTGAACTGAATCAGCTGGTTCATGTTGAGGACACTACTTTTATCACGTCCTTTCCACCTGGCCTATTGTTCATCTGCAGGATGTGTTCGCATTTATGCTTTGTGTGTGTGTGTGTGTGTTTGTTTGTTTGTGTGTATGTGTATATGTATTTATATTTTGAAAACCACCATATTTATGTCCATTGCTATTCATGTTATGTTTTTTTTTTTCTCTCAAATAGTAACTTGTGTCTCAAATCTTTTCCGTCCATGATTTGAAACTTACAACAAAGGTGGCGATGGCTACATTCCATTTTGTGACCAATGAAATAACAAATGTGATTAAAGTTTGCAGATATTTTACTTAGCCTATGTTTGTTTGTATTTCTGAGTTGAATGAGACAACTCGTATCTGTAAGTATCAAGAGATAAAGTGAGTAGGAAAGTGCCAGAAGACAATAGAGAATAAAAAATTTCGCCGCGGCTATGGGGGTTTGAGCCTGCGACCTTACTGGTAGGACAACTCAGCCTGGCCGGGGAGAGCGTGACTCTACCGTATGAGCTATCCACGATCGTGGATCACCTAAAATTCTCATCCATACACAAGCACAGGTCCCACTAAGAGGAATAGGACTCAAATGTTTACAAATCATATACAATATGTAAACAAAACATAATACAGTGCATAACAATAATACAGTGCATAACAGAGAGATGATTTACAAGGAAAAAAATATCATCTCCCAAAACTATAACTATACATTTGACTGTTTCCCTCTCAGCCAGGGCATCTGGCCTGGACCAGGACAAAACCAAGTAATCTCATTCCAAGACAAAGACGGAAAGCGAGTTGGAAAACAGATATAGGGGGATAGAAGGCACAGTAAGTACCTCCCTGCCCACTATGGGAGGTCAGGAACCCCACCCAGCCAAGACAAAGACAGAAGCATGTTGGAAAACAGATATAGGGTTATAGATGATACATTATGCGCCTCATGCCACTATGGGAGACCAGGAACCCATGATCCCGACATAGGAGGTCAGAGGACCCCACACAGTGGATAGCAGATAGAACACTCAGTATATGACGGCCCCTATAGAAATCACCCCTACCCCGCTCAGATTAGTAAATATGAATTCATCTCAAAGATGTATATATTGACAAAAAGACCAACACAAGTCAATATTTTCAAATATTTTTATTTTAGCTTTCCAATTTTTTTTTTATAGTTTTTTTTTCCAAGATTTATTTACAAAATTAAACCATCGCATTGGCATCAATCATAATTATCTTATCATCTTCATCATCAAAAATAATTATGATGACATCATTATATTTTAATGGTCATATTGATAAAGAGCCAAGTGAAATACAAACCGTTGTAAATCATCGGGCCATTTGTATCCCTCACCAAAAATCAAGTTTGGTCACAAAGATTTCAAATAAAACAAATTTCAACAGCAAAACAAGGATGGTAGTGGTTGTCCTACTGTTGTTACAATCAATCATAAGTGGACATTGAAAAATCATCGTATAACTTGTGTTTTAAAAGGCGTTTAACTGAAATAACAGTGCTAAAAGAAAACGTTAAAAGTATTTATGTTGACAGCCGAAAGAATGCCTTATTAGAAGAAAAAAAGTTGGTGGTTCTGTAAAATGCAATTTGTGTTTCACAAGTCATTTCTTGTGTTGTGGTGAGATTATTTTGTAATTTCTCTGTAATGTAAGTGTTTAAAATACAGTAAGTTAATCTTCTCTAAATTTGAAAACTACGTCAACACAAAATATGAAGTTTTTTTTCTAGAAATCCATTTAATCGGGAAAGCTGTAAATAGTGTGGAAATCCCACCTTTATCTTAATACGCGATGACACCATTTGTATCCAGTGTTAAATACAGGAAAGGTGTCGCTGAGCTGACAATGAGGGGTGACTCTGGTGAATCATGACACATGAAAATAAAAGGGGTAGGGGTAGTGGGGGGTGGGCTGTTGTGGTGGGGATGGGGAGTGGGCGATCTAGGGTATATTTACAATGACATTTATCGAATGAAATGATGATGTGAAATTAAGATGAGCTATTTCATGAAAACAAGGAAGGAGATAGAGATTTCATCATCATCATTAAATAAAAAAATAAAACAATCAAATCTGGTTGATAATAAATGCAATGTTGCAACTTTTCCCCAGAATTCAATTAACCCCAAATGAAAAATAAAAAAAATAATAATATTACTACATATTTACAAAATGTCTTTTTTTTTTTGCGTAGCTTTTTTGTATAATATTTAAAATAATAAAACAACAATAAAATCAACCCCATAAAAGTCTAACAAAGGCTTTAAAAAAAAAAACGAAGGTCATGATAAATCAATGCCCTATTTATTTTCAGAATCTCAGTAATCACTAAAAATAATATTAAACTCTATAGAACTAGATAAGAACACTCTGGTATTTATTACATGTCTGTCTTAACAATGTTAATATATCTAAATAAAATAAAGTATATATAAATATGTGAAACAGAGATGCTATTACTATGAAAGATATGAATATTCACTCTTTCCGCGTCTAAAACCCAACAAGAGTAACCCAAATAACCATAATAATAATCAGTTGTGGTTTTTGTCCTACACAGAAATCCACATATCTTGTGTATATTTCAGTGTTCACATCTACAAGAAAACCATAAGCACTAAAACTAAAACTGAGAACATTTATACTGATATCATTTTGCCAGATTAATTAATTAAATTTAATTTAAAATATATCACATTTTATAGCATGCTAAGAATATATAAACATAGACAGTTTTAAATCAAAAACAGAAACAGGAAAAGGGTGTAAATCAGAAGATTGGGACATATGCTGTTAAAATAGTTCTGACAAATTTAACCTTCATTAAATAATGCCTCAATGGGAAAATACTTATAAGGTCTTAAACGCTTGAACCTGAGCATACCACAAATATATTTTTTTAAAATTGTCAAGTTCATACAAAACCTTTTAATATGCGGACTCGATTTGACCCTTCAAACAATATAACACATTTCATATTTCTCCTCCTAGCTCATTGACTCTTGCCCCTTGACTCAGACTTCATTGAAGTTGAAGACAAAGTCATTAAGGTAAGAGTTGCATCACTGTATGATTTCTTGGTGATAATGGTCAAATATCATAAAGATTGGATTCAAAATGAAATTATCAGATTAAATATTTAAAAGCATGAAAAGTGCCATTTAAGAAATCGTCTTTGATTGATGAAAATCTAATCAGGCAATGACACAACAATCAATTTAGTTGAAGGCACAACATCACCCGCCATTTTGGTGACCCCTATCCATCAAATCAAATCAGTGAATATCGCAAGGATACACCCTGTTATCGTAATGCCATACAAGCTTATCAGGGATGCCACCAGGCAAATTTTAAAAAGCCTGAAAACTTGCGCGGACGAGATACAAATCAACGTCAAGGGCTTTGTTGGGATTTGAAAAATATCAAATTTGGAATATTGTTTCAGTACTTATTATTGCAATTGAGAGCAAATAACACACAAAAGAAAGAAGAGTTAACAGTTTTCAAATTGATAAAATAAGGTGCTGAAAACAAAATATAGACAAATTAATATCAATAGCTATCAGGGCTGTGAATGACTGGTCACATAAAAGGAGAAAATTTTTCATTGTGAAAATCATGACCCACCCATGCAACCATAACCTATAAATTTGAACTTCACTCAAATTCACTGAGATGCGATCAAAATTTGTCTCGCAGCAATTTCTGACACGACTCGGAGAATTTCAAAAGTTGAAAGTGTAATTACATTTGGTGGTTGTAGTAGGGATGATGATGTGGTGGTGGTTGTAGTAGTAGTGGTGGTAGTGATTATAGTCGTACTGATCGTATGATAATTGTGTGGTGGTGGTTGTAGTAGCTGTGGTAGGAATGATGATGTAGTGGTAGTTGTAGTAGTAGTGGTGCTAGGATGATGGTGTGGTGGTGTTGTAGTAGGAGTTGTGGTGGTTGTAGTAGGAGTTGTGGTAGGGATGATGTGGTAGTGGTGGTGGGATGATGATGTGGTGTGATTGAAGTATAGTAGTAGTTAGTTAGTAGTAGTAGTAGTAGTAGTAGTAAGTGTAGTAGTAGTAGTAGTGGTCTTAGAGATGATGATGTGATGGTGGTTGTAGTAGTAGTGTGTGGTCTTTTAGAGATAATTGTGTGGTGGTGGTTGTAATAGTTGTGGTAGGAATTATGATGTGGTGGTAGTTGAAATAGTACTGGTGGTAGGGATGATGTGGTTTATTTGTAAGTAGTAGTGTTGGTAGGGATGATGATGATGGTTGTGGTTGTAATAGTAGTGGTTGTAGAGATGATCTAGTGGTTTTGGTGAGTGTTTTTTATTCAGTGATAATAATAGCAATTTGTCAAAAAGGAGGAAAATGTCTCCGTCTATCGGTCAACGTAAGCAAAGTGTAAAAATAACAGTAACATAGTTTTGTATTGGTATCATGTAATATATTACTATTACTAGTAAAATCCATTCTCATCATTAAACATAAATTTACTTTTTGTAAACATTTAATGAATTGTCCTTTCCACATGTTAAAGGCCTACAATGTTATTCAAATAAAAGGCCAGAAAGTGTTGTTTTGTTTTGATTTTTGCTTTATAAAGCAGGCTACAATATCTTTTATTTTTTTTTACCGAAACCTAATGTTATTCAGCTTATAAATTATAAATACAACCCAAGAATCTCACAAAGTAAAGCCATAGTCAAAAGGTAAAAAGAAAGAAGAATAAACTAAGCCAATCCCATTGCTTCATCTAAGTATTATCCTGTATAACCGATGATTTTTAAGGATGGTTGCGAAAGAAATAGAGAGAGTGAGAGAGGAGAGAGAAAGAGAGAAAGGGGAGAGAG
>NW_027625853.1:0-6666 GCF_034508935.2 Berghia stephanieae
TTAAAATTTATAAAAAAGGGTAAGGAATTGAGGGAAATTTTATTGGATTAAACAATTTTAAAGAAAACCCAAAAAAATTAATGAGGATGTAAAACAGAGATATTGAGGGGTTTCCCAAAGGATTGAGTGTTTTTTTTTATTTTTATAAATATTCCAGAAGTATTACAGAAACAAAAGGCCCTAATTTTGACGATTTAGTTTATGGTATACTACGAAGCACCCACCAATAGCCTCCAATAGAATAAAGAAGATTAAGAAAGCTTAAACACCTTCTGTATAAATGGAAGTTAAAAGTAATTGCAATAAAACAGTCTACTCTATATTTACTAAGAGCCATCCTATTTCAAGAAAGAAATAACACCTCCACCCAAAGGGCCCATCGACTCGCGAAAGAAGAAAACCCCACATATTTGGGCATACAGTTAGACAGACAACTATCTCTGAACAAACACACTCAGAATTTGTAAAAATCAAGCCACAAAGAGACTCCAGTTACTAAAACGACTAGCCAGTATAATTGGGGAGCCGACAAAAACTCGCTTCGACAACTCTTTTTAGGCTATGTGCGTTCTGTCATGGACTACAATTTAGCCCTCCAAAATGTAGGTAGTAAAAACACACACAAAACCTTGGACAGCGTACAAAACCAAGCCTTCGCTCCGGTTTTCCCTGAGATCGACACCCACAGCAGCATGTGAAATACAACTAAAGTGGAACCACTTGGACTTCGCAGAGAATCAGCAGTGCTTGAAATGGTTGAAAGATACAAACGAAAAGAGGAAAACCATCCAACAGAATTCTGGCATGAAATGGAAACCAAGAACAAGATTAAAACAAAAATCCCTGCTACACATTGCTAACAACTTGAATGAAAGACACAGACTCCCCAGAAACAGAAAAAATCTATTTTAATCAGTCAAAAACCTCCATATGCCGAACTAAAACTTCAAAAAATAAAGACTAACCTTGTAGAAGAAACAACAAAAATAAAACAAATCAGATATACAGACATAAGCAATGAAGACAATACAAGAATACCCAGACAACTGGATACATGTTTACACAGATGGATCTGCCCACAAAGGAACTAAAAATGCTGGGTATGGATTTGTAGTAGAGCTCATCTTGCTTGAAGAAAAGGCCTTTATCGGGGAATCAACAGAAGTAAAGACCTGTCTCGTCTGCGTTGTAAATGTCATTAGAGTCATACTGCTGAAGAAGTTGTTTCAAAACTTCATCACTCCATTGGCTGGCAGAAAAGGCATCATCACGTGTTTGTCGAGATGTTTTTTAAAAAAAACCTGACATTCTGTTGACCTTTCCATCTCGAAAGCCAACATTCTGATGGGAAGAAAGATGTGCCTTGAGTATATGCCATTTGTTGTCTTTTGAGTATTTCAATGTGGACATGGACCGTGAAGATCAATCAAAAGATGAGACCGAGTCCTCTCTGCAATTCTTTCTTATTGTTCACGGCCCAGTAGAGTAAAACAATGCACAGGTAGAGAATTGTAAACACACGGGATTTGGTGGACTGCGATCACATTTCACAACTTGTGATTCAGACAGCGAGTGCTGAGTCAATTAGCTGTCCATACTTTGATGTCAGTTAACAGGTATTGCGAGTCTGACCTAGTCAGGTCAGAGGGACAGTGGAATTGCGTTGACATGAAAGCTTTGTTGAGTGATACGAAATTAACGTGCGGAAATGGTTCAATGATAAACACATTTTCAATACCTATTTGTGTATCTTTTGATATTTTTCTCCAATCAAGATGGAATCAAGGTGTAGCGATTAAGCGGAGCGATTATATGGACATAATTCAGTTTGTCTGGAATATCTAGCGTATAAGTAGAGTGTGTGATTAAGTGGAGTGAACTGTATCCATCAAATAAAGTCAAGAAATTGAATCTGTACAGAGACATACTAATGCTTTCAATTTTTATTGAGTGCATTTAGAGTATGAAAAAAATCTCAGTTGCTTTTAAAAATCGCATCCAAATAATTTTTTTCTGGGTGAAATTTCTTCATTTTAAAAAATGATAAAAAAGAAAGAAAGAGAAATACAGCATCAAATTGAAGAAAAATCAGGCTTTAACTTGATATTTAAGTAACATAAAAAGTTTATGATGCATGTTCATGCATGTTATTTCTTAGAAGTAATCTCCCCTTACCCAGTCACCTCCGGCGGAATTAATTACTCCGTGAGAACTTTATCCATATATGCCGAATCTTACGAATTTTTCGTAATTTTAGACAAATTTCATGGCCAAATACGAAATTTTATGGAAAATTACGAATTTTTAAATTTTTAGTAATACTTAAATGATAAAAAAAATAATAATAATAATAAGAAGAAGAACAAAAAACAACAATAACTACTACTACTATACAATAATGATAATAATAATATTTGTGGTTGTTCATACACAAATTTTAAAATTACAATTCCTTGTCAAATTACTAAAAATTGACATTAAAATTACTAAATTTGAAGTTTTCAATTTGGCAAGTCTGCTTTATTTTTAAGTAATTAGTTAAAGTTCATTTTTGGCACCTTTTTCCGTGACGTGACTTTATCAATATAAGACTTTCATGATTAAAAGATGGTACCAAAAAAAAAAGCTTTAAAATGACGCATTATCCACTAAATAAGGGTCAATTGTGGTTTAACAAGAGGTCCCAAGCCAATAGCAACACTTTACATTCATAACAATGCTCTACACATTGATGTCCCCATTATAGATTTTCCCTTTACTGACAGATAACTCTGTTACCGGCTAGGCTTCATTGGTATAGCAATGACTATCCCCACAAATCTTGGGGCCTCTTTTTCGCTCACGAAGTGCCCAAAATTTGCGACTAAATATGGGACGAAGCCGTTCGTATATGCTATTTAAAAAATTAATTACGTCATTGAAATTTGGCAGATGACAAGTGAAGAGGTTACTTAACGTCGTGTCAAAAGACAAAAGTCATGCGGTCACTAGAAATTTAATAAAAATACGTTTTTGTGATTTCGAGTGAAATATTTCTGAAATTACCGGACGTGGAGGTTTTTGGTCGCTGAAAAGGGAAAAATACATAAAACATTTCTTCTTTTAGTTGAAAAATTTTATTTGAATTTGACGGGTACTTTTCCCCGTTTTTTTACAAAACCCCATCCAAAATCTGCACTTCATTCGTAAAAGGACGGGAAAGCCATTTTCCCCCCCTACAGCCCGAATCACAATACGAGTTAAAAACGATTTGGCACCAAACTGAGGCTTTTGATTGGTTGACTCGTTTTAAAGTTCATGGACTAGTCAAAATGTCTGCGGGGGGGGGTTTCCCCAGACAGGGGGGGGTTTTTTTCGCCCAAAACATTGTTTTTGGGTTCAAAAATACCCTGATTTTTTTTTTGGACTGTTTAAATTTACATGAATTTAAAAAAATTATGATTTAAAACTTTTCGACCCAATAAAAATTTTACAATTCAGCATGGCTTTAATTATTGTTTTCCAAGTCATTTCCCACCAGTAACCTTTTTTTCCCCTTGTCCTTTTTTCTTTTTTCCCTTTTCTAATTTCTTTCTTTTAGGGTGAAAATATTAAGAAAGGGTACACCCCTTTAAGTCAAAAAAAAAATGCAAAAAAAAGGCGTCCATTTTTTCATTTTTTTTTCCTCTTGGGGGTCACCCAAATAAATGACCCCTTTGAAACTGCATAACTTTGTTTATTTTTTTTTTGGATTTTCAACATTCAAAAAAAATTTTAACTCAGGGGAGATGGGGGCTTTGATTTTAGAAAAAAATTTCCTTCAAAAAAGAAAAAAACATTTTTCATAGTCTTTGCAAAATTTTACACCCAAGTGCAGTGACGGGAATGTGAATAAAGAGTCTTGAAAAGGATTTAAATTTTTGCGCCACCGGGAGGAGACTCGATTTAGGGCCCTTGCAGCCGGGTTTTTTTACCCCAAAAAGACCCAAAGCAGCTACCTGTCATCCTGTTAAAAAAGAATTATTCAGCATAAAATTTTCAAAAAATAAATATCAAAAAATGAAATTGATGATGTTTTTTCTATTTCATACAGCACTTAAATAGAAAAATTGTGTAATCATTTTGTGTGACTTTGTGCATTAATAATAATATAGAAAGGATCCCTGACTCCGGGCAGTTCCCCAGTTTTTGGGCTTTATAAAACAGTCCTCTCTACAGACCCAAGTTTTCGTATTTACTTGTTTGTTCCTTTCAAGTTTTCTAAACCAATTTCACAAAAAAATTTCAATTTGGAAAAAATATGGGAACAATGTTAATGTGGTGCCAGTTGGGTTTTTTAAAAACATTAAAAAAGCTAGTTTGGTTTTGAAAAAATGGTGAAGATTTTTTTTGGAAAAACCCTTTAAAAATGCCCAACCCCATTTTAAAACAGAATATAAAAATTTGGGTTAACGGGAAAAAACCCCCCCCAAAAAAAACAAAACAAAGTTGTCCATCTACAAATCTTTTGCCTCCCACAATTTCAAAAATGACATCGAGGACTCCAGAATTAAAATTTGAAAAATCCATAACAAATTAACTAAAATTACCATCTTTGAATTTTATTTAGCGTGGTTTTGAATAGAAATGAAATATTCTTTATGATTTTTAATATCTAAAAACTTTAAACTTCCTTTTATTTGAAACAAGTTTGAAAACCCAAAATTTAAATCCTTTTGATGCAAATATGAAAAAGATATTTTGTAAAAGTGAGGATTAAAAACTGAAAAAATTTCGATCGATAAAAATTTTCTGTTCTCCCCCATTTTCTCTAACAGCCCCCATTCATCCTGCGGGAAAGGGCCCCATAATGCCCACGTTTGGCTTTTACTTGTGGCATCCTAGAGTTGTGATAAATTGCCATCACATTAAACCCACTCTTCAAGGGCAAGCGGAGCAGCCTTTAGCAATTTGAGGGTCATTGGAAAAAAAACGGGTAATGATGGCCCAGAAAAAATTTATTTGGAAAGGGGCTTTTTTTTTGGGTTTTTTTTTTTTTAAAAAGTAAAGTTATAGGGATTAATAAATGCATCTATGGAAAAGGTTAACACTAAAAAAAAAAAGACCATTCCCCACAAGAAAAGAAAAAAAGAAAAAAAACGAAACCAAACCCAAAGGGATTAAAAATTTTGTTTTTAAAAAGGTTTTTAAATTTGAAGCAATGGGGTAAAAGAATGTAAAAGAGACAAGGTTTGATATATCAAAGATTTTTAAACAAATATCAAGAGATTTAAATTGAGGGTCTTTTCCAATCTCAAAAAAATTTTATACAAATTAAATCAAGAGCTATTGAGTGCCTCTTCTTAATTTTTATTGTAATGTACTGTCTTTAAAAAAGTACAAAACCAAGATGTTTTAAGCTATTTTAATTTTCCAAAAAAACCCTTGAAAAAAAATTTTTTTAAAATTATATTTGCCAATTTAATAAAAAACCCTTTTTCTAATGGTAGTTTTTAACAAAATTTAAAAATAAAAACAAAATTTTTTTTTAAAATTTTTAAAAAATTTTTAAAATATTGTAAGAAAATGCCCCTTTTTTGTTGCTAAACCCTTTCAAAGCATGTAATTTGTTTTTTTTTTAAAATAGAGAAGGGGGCCCAAAAAATTTCTTTTTTTTTTTAAAATCTTTTTCAGTGCTTGTAACCCTTCCCATAAAAATTTCACAGTTTAAATTGAAGTTAAACAAATTTATAAAAATTTTATATTCTCAGTTCTGATCAGATCTAACTTATTTTAAAGAAAATTTTCATCATTAATTTTGTTAGTATTTCCGGGGTCTTAAAAATTTTTGACAAAATAAATATAATTCCTTTTAAAAAAGTTTAATCAAAAAAAAAGTTTTTTCTTCACCAAAAACAAAAAAACATTTAAATTTCGGGGAGTGAAAATTTTTCAAAATGAATTATATATAAAATACTAAAACAAGTGCGGGGAGTGAAATGTTCAAAATGAATTATTTATAAATATACTTTAAAAAAAATTGATTGTTGGGGGGCACCTTTGATGACAAACTGAGAAGGAGAAAATAATATATGATAAATTTTTTTGGAATTGGTAATGGTGATGATAATAGCACCCAGAAAAAAATTTTAAATAATAAACATTAATTTTTAGGGGTGAGGGAAACAATGGAAGGGAAAAACACCCGTTTTATCAATTTGGGCGTCAGTAGCGAAGTTTTGGGGAGATTCTTTTCTGTAATTGCATCTTTTGCAAATAAAACGAATGAAACTCGGTGTGTAAAAAAAAGTGGGTGGCCCTCCTTGGCCCTTAGGGGGCAAGGGAATAGGTTTTCTAACCCCAAATTTTCAAAAAATTTCCCTTTTTAAAAAAAAAAAACCCCCCTTTTCCCATTCCAATCTCTCCAAAAATTTAGCAAAAGCCCCAAAAAAAACAACCGACCACAACAATTAAAAAAAACCCACAAGACGATTGGCCCGTGTATTCAACATCCCAACAACAGAAGCCAAAACGAAACCCCCCCCCCCCCCCCCCACCCCCCTCCGACCCAAAACCTAAAACCCAACCCCATTTCCACCCAAAAACCCCCTAATAACCCCGAATTTTGAAAATTCCCATCAGCCCGATAAGGGGCAGCCCCAATACAACCCCCTCAAAACCCCCAAACCCCAACCCCCCCCCCCCCAC
>NW_027625854.1:0-6662 GCF_034508935.2 Berghia stephanieae
AAAAAAAAAAAATGCAAAAATTCCCCACTGGGATTTTATTTTGCAGTCCGCCTCTGACAAAAAAAAAATGCAAGTATTCTCCACTGCGATTTTTTTCTGCAGTGCGCTTGAACGAAAAAAAAAATGAAAGTATCTCCCATCCGACTTATATTTCTGCAGTCCCGCTCTAACAAAAAAAAAGAAAAATGCGAAAGATTCCACGCGACTTTTTATTAGCTGTCGCGCTCTGAATCGAAAAAAAAAAAGAAAAAATGCGAAGTATTCTCCCACTGCGGACTTTATTTCTGCAGTCCCGCTCTGAACGAAAAAAAAAGAAAAAATGCGAAAGTATTCCCCACTGCGGACTTTTATTTCTGCAGTCCCGCTCTGAATCGAAAAAAAAAAGAAAAATGCAAAGTATTCTCCCACTGCGGACTTTTTATATCTGCAGTCCGCGCTCTGAATCGAAAAAAAAGAATGCGAAAGTATTCTCCACTGCGGACTTTTTATTTCTGCAGTCCGCGCTTGAATCGAAAAAAAAAATGCGAAAGTATTCTCCCACTGCCGACTTTATATTTCTGCAGTGCTGTCTCTGAAACGAAAATAAAAAGATAAAATGCTAAAGTGATTCTCCCACTTCGGACTGTTATATTCTGCAGTCCGCGCTCTGAATCAAAGAAAAAAAAAACAAAAAGTGCGAAAGTATTCTCACCTCTGCAGACTTTATGTTTCTGCAGTCCCGCGCTCTATACGAAAGATAAAGCAAAAATGAAATTATTCGCCAATGGCGACTTTTACTTCTGCAGTCCCGCTCTCTGAATCGAAAAAAAAAAGAAAAAATGCGAAAGTATTCTCCCACTGCGGACTTTTTTATTTCTGCAGTCCGCGCTCTGAATCGAAAAAAAAACAGAAAAATTGCGAAAGTAATTCTCATCTCGCCACTGCGACTTTATATTTCTGCAGTCCGCGTTCTGAAATCGAAAAAAAAAAATGCCCCGAAAGTATTCTGCACGGCGGAACGTTTTATTATCTGCAGTCTCCGCACTTCTGATTCGAAAAAAAAAAAAAGAAAAAAAATCGAAAGTATTCTCCCACTGCGGACGTAAATTCTGCAGTCCGCCTCTGCAACGAAAAAAAAAGAAAAATGCGACAAGTTATTCTCCCACTGCGGACTATTTATTTCTGCAGTCCGCGCTCTGAATCGAAAAAAAAAGGATAAATGCAAAGTATTCCTCCCACTGCAGACTTTTTATATCTGCAGTCCGCGCTCCTCTGAATCGAAAAAAAAAAAAATGGAGAAAGTATTCTCCCACTGCCGACTTTTAATTTCTGCAGTCCGCGCTGTGAATCGAAATAAAAAAATGCGAATAGTATATTCCCCACTGCCGACTTTATATTCTCTGCAGTCCGCGCTCTGAATCGAAAAAAAAAAGATAAAATGTGCGGAAATATTATCCTTCTGCGGACTTTTTATTTAAGCTGTCATCGCTCTGATCGAAAAGAAAAAAAAAAGAAAACAATGCGAAAGTATTTTCCCACCGCCGACTTTTTATTTCTGCAGTCCAAGCTCTGAATTAAAAAAAAAAAAAAATGCGAAAGATTCTCCGCACTGCGGATATATTTTATTTCTGCAGTCCACGCTCTGAACGAAAAAAAAAAAAAGAAAAAATGCGAAAGTACGCTCCCATGCGTACTTTGTTTTATTCTGCATTCCGCGCTCTGAATCGATAAAAAAAAATGCGAAAGTATTCTCAACTCACTGCCGACTTTTTATTCCTCAGTCCGCGCTCCTGAATCGAAAAAACAATTGAGAAAGTATTCTCCACTCCGGACTTTAATTACTGCAGTCCGCGCTCTGAAACAAAAAAAAAAAAACAAGAAAAATGCGAAATATTCTCCCACTGCAGACTTTTTATTATGCTGTCCGCGCTCGGAATGTAAAAAAAATAAACTAAAACAATTGTGAAAGTACCTCCACAACTGCGACTTTTTATTTCTGCAGTCCGCGCTTCTGAATCGTAAAAAATAAAAAAAATGCGAAAGGTAATTCCCCCACTACGGACTTTTTTATTTCTGCAGACCACGCTTCTGAATCAAAAAAAAAAAAAGAAAAATGCTGAAAGTAATCTCCCACTGCTGACTTTTTATTCTGCAGTCCGCGCTCTGAATCGATAAAAAAATATGCGAAGAGTATTCTCCAACTGCCGACTTTTATTCTGCGTCCGCGCTCTGAATCGAAAAAAAAAATGAAAAGAATTCGCCCACTCCGTACTTTATATTTCTGCAGTCCGCGCTCTTAACTCAAAAAAAAAAAAAGAAAATGCGAAATATTCTCCCACTGCTGAACTTTTCTTATCGGTCGGCGCACTGAATGGAAAAAAAAAGAAAAAATGTCCGAAAGTATCTTCCCCACTGCGGAATTTTTATTTCTCAGTCCGCGCTCGTAATGGAAAAAAAAAGAAAAAATGGCGAAAGTATTCTCCCACTGCGGACTTTAAATTTCTGCAGTCCGCGCTCTGAAACGAAAAAAAAAAAAGATAAATGCGCAAGTAATTCTCCCACTGCATACTTTTTATATCTGCATTCCGCGCTCTGAATCGAAAAAAAAAAGAAAAAGAGCGAAAGAATTCTCCGCGGACTTTATATTTCTGCATTCCCGCTCGAATCGAAAAAAAAAAGAAAGAATGCGAAAGTTATCCCCACTACGGACTTTTATTTCTGCTGTCCACGCTCTGAATCGACAAAAAAAGAAAAAATGCGAAAGTATTCTTCTAACGCCGTAGCGACTTTTAATTCTGCAGTCCGCGCTCTGAATTCGAAAAAAAAATGAGAAGTATTCTCCCCACTCCCCGTACTTTATATTTCTGCAGTCCGGCGCTCTGAAACACAAAAAAAAGAAAAATGCGAAAGTATTCTCCCACTGCAGAGCTTTTTATTTATGCTGTCGGCGCTCTGAATCGAAAAAAAAAAATAAAAAAAAACAATTTTTGAAAGACTCTCACACTGTGGATTTTTTTTTTCGCAGTCCCCGCTCTGAATCGAAAAAAAAAAAAAGAAAAAAAAGCGAAAGTATTCTCCCCCCTGCGGGCTTTTATTCGCGTCCCCGCTTGAAACAAAAAAAAAAAAAAAAAAAATCGAAAATTATTCTCCCACTGCGGGCTTTATTTTTCTGGAGTCCGCGCTCTGAATCGATAAAAAAAATGCGAAAGTTATTCTCCAACTGCCGACTTTTTATTCGCAGTCTGCGCGCTCTAGTATCGAAAAAAAAAATGAAAAGATATTCTCCCACTCCGGAATTTTAATATTTCTGCAGTCCGCGCTCTTGAAACAAAAAAAAAAAAAAAAGAAAAATGCGAAAAGTAGTCTCCACTGCAGACTTTTTATTATTCTGTCCGGCGCTCTGAGATCGAAAAAAAAATAAAAGAAAACAATCGGAGAAGTACTCTCACACTGCGGACTTTTTATTTCTGCAGTCCCGGCTCTGAATCGAAAAAAAAAAAAAAAAAATCGAAAATATCCCCACTACGGACTTTTTATTTCTGCAGCCCGCTCTGAACGAAAAAAAAAAAAAAATTGCGAAAGTAAATTTTCCCAAATGCGGGCTTTTTATTCTGCAGTCCGCGCCCCTAAAACGAAAAAAAAAATGGAAAGTATTCTCCCACTCCGGACTTTATTTTCTGCAGTCGCGCTCTGAAACAAAAAAAAAAAAAAATGCGAAAGTTTTCCCACTGCGGGCTTTTTATTTATGCTGTCGCGCTCTAATCGAAAAAAAAAAAAAAAAAAAAAATGGAAAGTATTTTCCCACTGCGGACTTTTTATTTCTGCAGTCCGGCCTGATCGAAAAAAAAAAAGAAAAAATAAAAATATTTTCCCCCCTCGGATTTTTTTTTCTCATCCCCCTAACAAAAAAAAAAAAAAAAATGCAAATATTTTCCCACCGACTTTTTTTTATTGGGCCGCGCTCTTAAAAAAAAAAAAAAAAAATGGAAAAACTCCCTTTCGGGCTTTTTTTTCTGCTCCGCGCTCTAAAAAAAAAAAAAAAAAAAATGGGAAAAAATTTTCCCCTGCGGGCTTTTTAAATTTTGCAGTCCGCGCCTAAAAGAAAAAAAAAAAAAAAATCGAAAGTATTTCCCTCCCCCGGACTTTTTAAATTTTGCCCCGCCTCTAATCGAAAAAAAAAAAAAAAATGGAAAGTATTTTCCCCCGCGGACTTTTTTTTTCTGCAGTCGGCCTGAAAAAAAATAAAAAAAAAAACCAAATATTCTCCCAAAACGGATTTTTATTTTTGCAGCCGCGCCAAATCAAAAAAAAAAAAAAATGGGAAAATATTTTCCCTTGGGACTTTTTTTTCTGCAGTCCGCCTGAAAAAAAAAAAAAAAAAAATGAAATATTCTCCCACTGCGACTTTTATTTCGCAGTCCCCCCGCTCTGAAACAAAAAAAAAAAAGAAAAAAGCGAAATATTCCCCACCGGGGGCTTTTTTTCTGAGTCCCGCTCTGAATCGAAAAAAAAAAAAAATGCAAAGTATTCCTCCCGCGGGCTTTTAAAATTTGCGTCCGCGCTCTTTAAAAAAAAAAAAAAAAAAACAAAGTAGTCTCCCACTGCGGGCTTTTATTTTCAGGGCCGCGCTCATCGAAAAAAAAAGAAAAAAAGCAAAAAATTCCCCCTGCGACTTTTTATTTCTGTGGGGGCTTTCAAAAAAAAAAAAATAAAAAGAAAAAGGAAAGTACTCTCACATGCGGACTTTTTATTTCCCCGTCGGCTCTTTACGAAATAAAAAGAAAAAATGCCCAAATATTTCTCCCCTCGACTTTTATTTTTGCAGTCCGGCTCTGAACAAAAAAAAAAAAAAGTGCGAAAGTATTCTCCCCTGCAACTTTATTTTTCTGCAGTCCGCGCTCTGAAAAGAAAAGAAAAGAAAAAATTGGAAATTATCTCCCCTGGGGACTTTTATTTCTGCAGTCCGCGTCTGAATCGAAAAAAAAAAAAAAATGCGAAAGTATTCTCCCACTGCGACTTTTTATTTCTGCAGTCCCCCCGCTTCTGTTATCGAAAAAAAAAAAAAAAAATGCAAAGTATTTTCCCACTGCGGACTTTAATTCTGCAGTCCCGCGCTTGAAACGAAAAAAAAGATAAAATGCGCAAGTATTCTCCCACTGCAGACTTTAATTTCGCAGTCCGCCTCTAACGAAAAAAAAAAAAGAAAAAATGCGAAAGTATTCTCCCACGCGGACTTTTATTTTGCCGTCGCGCTCTGAATCGAAAAAAAAAAGATAAATGCAAAAGTTTTCCCACTGGGAGGACTTTTATATCTGCATCCGCGCTCTGAATCGAAAAAAAAAAAAAATGCGAAAGTATTCTCCCACTGCTACTTTTTATTTCTGCAGTCCGCCTCTGAATCGAAAAAAAAAATGCGAAAGTATTCTCCCCTGCCGACTTTATATTTCTGCAGTTTCCGCGCTCTGAAACGAAAAAAAAAGAAAATTCGAAAATTTCCTACTGCGGGCTTTTTATTTTGCTGTCGCGCTCTGAATCGAAAAAAAAAAAAAGAAAAATGCGAAAGTATTTCCACGCCGGGCTTTTTATTCTGCATCCGCTCTGAATCGAAAAAAAAAAAAAAATGCGAAAGTTCCCACCGGGTTTTTATTCTGCAGCCCCTCTGAACGAAAAAAAAAAAAAAAAATGGAAAGTTCCCCACTCCGGGGCTTTTTTTTCGCAGTCCCCTCGAATCAAAAAAAAAAAAAAACAAATATTCCCCAAAATCCGACTTTTTTTTGCGTCCGCCTCGAACGAAAAAAAAAAAAAGGAAAAAATTCTCCCACTCCCCGGGTTTATTTCTGCAGTCCCCCCCCTCTGAAAAAAAAAAAAAAAAGAAAAAAAAAGCAAAGATTTCCCCAAATGCGACTTTTTATTTTGCTTTTGGGGCTCTAACGAAAAAAAAAAAAAAAAAAATGGAAGTATCTCCACTGCGACTTTTTATTTTCCAGTCCCCTCGAATCGAAAAAAAAAAAAAAAAATCAAAGTATTCCCCCCGCGGGGCTTTTTATTCGCATCCCCCGCTCTGAATCGAAAAAAAAAAAAAAAAAATGCGAAAATAATCCCATCGGGCTTTTTATTTTTTGACCCCCCTCGAATCGAAAAAAAAAAAAAAAAACGAAAGTTTCTCCACCCCGACTTTTTTTTCCTCCGCGCTCTTAATCAAAAAAAAAATGGAAAGTATTTCCCCCCCACTCGGACTTTAATTTTTCAGTCCGGGCTCAAAAAAAAAAAAAAAAGAAAAATCAAAAATATTCCCCAGCGGCTTTTTTTTGCTCGCGCCTGATAAAAAAAAAAAAAAAAATGGAATATTCTCCCACTGGGATTTTATTTCGATCCGCTCTGAATCGAAAAAAAAAAAAAAATGGAAAGTTTCTCCCCCACT
Organism: Berghia stephanieae; assembly: GCF_034508935.2. NCBI lineage: Eukaryota > Metazoa > Mollusca > Gastropoda > Nudibranchia > Aeolidiidae > Berghia > Berghia stephanieae. The sequence goes on from NW_027625854.1 coordinate 6,401, forward strand.
GCGGACTTTTTATTTCTGCAGTCCGCGCCTTGAATCGAAAAAAAAATAAATGCAAAGTTCTCCCACGCAAAATTTTTTTCTCATCCGCGCTCGAATCGAAAAAAAAAAAAAAAAAATTGCAAAGTATTTTTCCCCTGCGGATTTTTTTCTGTCCGCTTAAAAAAAGAAAAAAAAAAATCGAAATATTTCCCAGCGGGCTTTTTAAATTTTTCGTCCGCCTCTGAAACGAAAAAAAAAAAAAAAAATGCGAAAGATTTTATCC
>NW_027625855.1:0-6662 GCF_034508935.2 Berghia stephanieae
TTTTTGAAACTGGTTAGTAATGTTCGGTTTTGAAATCTTCATTAGATTACATCTTTATTGCAGAGATGCCAACCAGTACAGGTTTCCCGTGTTCTGTATGGTTTTTCTTCCGAAGTACGGGCACACGGTTTTATCATGAAAAATACGGGATTTGGTTGAAGTGAAAAATCCACGAAATTACGATCACAACATGAAAAGTGTTTTCATGCAGAAGAGCTTTCATTATCGATACTGAATTTTGCGAATCTTGCCCAGCCTACTGCTATATAACTATAAGTAATTCACTGCCCTTTTTCGAGTAAGAGTTAACGAAGTCCGATTCGACCTTTTCGGGTTGATATCGATTTCTGCACGGCGCAGTAAGTACAGGTTTTTGTCCTAAAATACAGGTTTTTGGTCTTGAAAATATGGGTTTTCAAAAGGCTAGGTTGGCATCTCTGTTATTGGTGATCAATACAGTACGCTCGAGCATGGGAATTTCGAACAAGTCGGGACCATGCCTGTTTGTTCGAGATTTCCGTGTTTTTTTAGTTTTCCAATTTGAGTATTTTACACAGGATTTGAGGGAGGTAAATGTGGGTGGTCTTGATAAAATTCGTATTATAATTATAATGATAACTCCCCATTATTATGAACTCTGTAGAGAGTCGATAGTGAGACTGCAATTTCCTTTTCTCTGTCAGTTCAACACAATCAATTAGTGGGGGAAAAAATTCAACAGATCGCAAGGGAGTGTCCACTATATGAACGAAATAAAGGGATTAAAACTGGGAATTGTACCAAGTTTGAGATTTCCGTGATTTCGAGATTTGCATGCTCGAGTATAAATGCTCGTTAATCTAAATGATAGTTTGTTGTCAAGAGTTTTGTCCTGTATGGTAAAGCCAATGAAATTTCAACTGTGTTGGTGATGGTGAGAATGATGGCCATTTAAAAAAAATTGGTATGTCTTTGACAAATTCAATTTATGACAATGATTTTGATTGTATAGACCTTTCCAAAAATTGCTAACGAAATGCCTCTTTTCTATTTTTCAAACCAGAGCAAGATCAACCGTCTTTGTGGAACATCAGACAAAGTGGTTGCAAACAAGTGGTGTTGAATTTTCCTGTATTGAGCCGAAAGAAAAAAAATTTTCTGGGAGTTTGCGAAAGCAATTTGCGTTTGATTTGGAGCTAAATCTATTTTCGCCATTTACCTGGTTTTTTTTTGGTCTCAAATAGATTTGATTTTGTAGTTCAAATTGATTAGATACTTATCTCACAAGCAGCATTTTAAAAAATAAAAACATGAGGGTAGTGCGTCATATCATATTAGTTTTTTTTATTACAGTGATGAATTCGTAAGATATAAATCATATTTGACCACAATAGTGTTAAAATTTTTCAGCATTTATTTTCTTAGGGAATGGGTTAGCGGATCATTTATACATTTTTTAGACAGATCAATCTACACAATTTTCGTGTTTTCTTGTCCTATGATAGTCATTATTTTTAAAATTTTATGGATCAGCTTATGTCAAATAAGTGTTTTCTCAAATTTCTGTTTTGTGTCATTTTCTGATTTTCTAAGAACCATATATGTCATTTTCCTTTAGATTATTTTCAAATTTATTCAGAATCTTTTTTATGATGTGTTTTGCATCATGATGGAAACATTTTGGGGTAAATTAAAATTTAGAAGTTTTTTTAATTTAATAAATTAATTTTTTTTCCTGTCGATCCGCACCACAATTTCAGCCGAAATTAAAAAATATTGTACAGCATTTCTTTCTAGACAATTTTTTTTTTCAGAAATTGATCAATTTACAAATTTGACTATTCTCTTGTTCCATATTGATTATACTTTGAAATTTTGATGGACGTTGTCTGCAAAATTAGCTTGTTTATCAAATTAATAAAGACATTTTGTTTTTTTCTCAAAATATCATTTTCGATTTTCTGACATTCATAACTGGATTGTTTCCCATCAGATTGTATACCAAATTTGGTCAGAATCTTTCGTATGATGGGTATTGCATCATGATGGATTTGGTTTTGGGCTAAACTAAAATTTAGTAGTTTTATGAATTTTTAAATTGGATTTTTTCTTGTTGTTCCATGCCAAATTTTCAATCGTAATCGAAAAACAATTCTTTAAATATATTTTTCAAGACTTGCTAAGCCTTTCCATCGTGATGTAGCTCTTGTAGGGAACATTGTGTGTAAATTTGGAAGATTTCGTTGGTTTTCGGTGCATCAGTGTCGGAAATTATTTTTTTGTGGGGTGGGTGGGGTTGGTCTCATTTTAGCCTATATTGTCTGTGTCATTGAAGACATTTAAATATATTGAGCTTTTTATATAGCGCAATATCCACTAAATGTGCTCAAAGTGCTTTACAAGGGGGCCCTGGTCAACAGCAACGCTTGTTATGCGATATTACAATTTTTTTGGACAAAGACAATACTGTTAACAGCCGGGTACTCCTTTTACATCTGAGGATGTTGAGAGAATGTGAGTAAAGAGCCTTTTCCAAGGACTCAACTATGCGCCGAGCGAGGTTCGAACCCAGGACCTTCTGACCCGAAAGCGTCTGTCATACCATAAGACCACATAGCCACACATTTGTTTTTAGCTTTTTTCTTTTTTTTTTGTGTGTGTATGTGTGTTAATCATCAAATTAGACCTCCTACCACCTGAAATAACAGGGGAATACCAATATTGGCACTGCGATAAAAAATGGATTTTTGACTACAGGTTCTCCTTTAAGGTGAAATATTTCCTAGCTCAGATGAGGGTTTGTTTTAAGTGGACTGTAGTGCGTTCTAACGTGAGATAATTTTTTTTTTTCATAAGATATATTCACTGCCAGTTGTGACATATAGGTTGACTGCTTAGTTCTGATCTCCAGTGCTATTACATACTTGAGTACCTATCATCAGGCCTATTACACACTGAGTCCCTACCACCAGCGCTATTAGTCATTGAGTCCGTACCACCAGTCCTGTGAGTCACTGGGTTCATACCACTACTGTTACTGGGTGGGGTTCCTACCTCCCATAGCGGGCAGGGAGGTACTTGCTGTGTCTTCTATCCCCTCTTATCTGTTTTCCAATTGCTTTCTGTCTTTGTCTTGGAGTGAGATTGCTTGGTTTTGTCCTGACCTTGGTCGGAGTCCTTGGTTGAGAGGGAAACAGTCGAATGTATAGTTATAGTTTTGGGAGATGATATTTTTTTCCTTGTAAATCATCTCTCTGTTATGAATTGTATTATGTTTAGTTTACATATTATATTATATGATTTATAAACATTTGAGTGTGTTCCTCTTAGTTGGGACCTGTGCTTGTGTCTGGATGAGACTTTTAGGTGATCTCAAACTAAGTACTTTGATGGTGTGCTCTTGGAATCTACATCTGTTCCCTATTTGAACCAATTCCCCTTTGTCTTACCTTTTCTTTTGTGCTTTAATTGTAATTCTAGAACTTTTTACTATCCCATTTTCTTCCTTTTTACTGGCGCTTATATGACCTTAATGTGTTGCAAGCGCCGTAAAACCCTTAAAAACAAAACAAAACAAACCACTACTGTTAGCCACTGAGTCCCTACCTCTAGCCCTATTGGCTACTGAGTCCTCACCACCAGCCCTATTGGCCTTTGAGTCCATACCAATACCACTCGCCACTGATTCCTTACCACCAGTCCTGTTAGCCGCTGAATCCATACCACTAGCCCTGTACCGTTAGCCGCCATAGAGAATACAGGACTCCTAGTCTGTGTTAGCCACTAAGTCCTACCACTAGCCCTGTTAGTGTAAGCCACTGAGTCCTACCTCTAGCCCTGTTAGCCACTAAGTCCCTCCCACTGACGTGCTAGCCACTGAGTCCATACCACCAGCCCAGCCCTATTAGTCACTGAGTCCCTACCACCAGCCCTATATCTGACATGGCGGTTTTTTGCCAAAAAAAATCCCAAATTTTGCAAGCTAAAAATCCCAGCAAAATTTGCAAAAATTAATGAAAAAAATTGCGGAAATTTTTGGCCAAAAGACAAGGAGGTATTTGTTTTTACATAACAAACCCGACTTGTGTCTGTATTATTGCAACCTTGTGATGATATAAGAATCTTTAATCAATTGCAAAACATATTCCATCTATAGAGCAAATTTAAATTAGCCTATAAATTTAAACAATCATTTCTTAAATCGATCAGCCTAACTTACTATTATGTACATATTATCTCTCTATTACCAAATATCTATAAACACAATATGAAGATAGAGGAAGGGTGGCTGAGAGACAAATATGGACATGAGAAAGCGAGAGAGAGAATGCAAGAATACTTTGTGAATTGATTTTTTAATTTATTTTTTAAATTGTGTTATAATTAGACACAAGTTGTAATGAATTCTATTAACAAATTCAGAACAATCAAACAAAAACAAAATTAAAAAGAAGAAAAATTTTAAAAAGACGCTTAAAAAACTTATAAAATCGTCACATGTATATCATGCTACAGCTAAAAAGTACACAAATATTTAAACTACACCCATTTGCTCCATCCCTTTCCCTTTCGATCATCTTCTCATCTATGGCCACCATGTGTCTTGTGCTACTTTTTACATTTGACGCCAGTGTGTCTAGACTAACGTCATAAATAAGGGAGTGTCGCCAAAATTCATGCAACTGGGCAGAGGTGTCAAAAATGATAGAAGGCATAGAAAATGTTTGACATGACAAAAACAACGGAACATTTATGAAGAAATCCTAAAATCCCAGATTGTCATCACTGGTCCCCACTAAATATTTTAAAATTTATTTATTTATTTTATTTATTATTTTTTTTTTTTTGTGCAAAACATTGCAAAGTTTGCGGCCGCCATGCAAATCAGGATTTTTTTTGCCATTTTTTTTTTTTGTTTTGCGGCCAGCAACGCGACCGCAAGCGATGCAAAAAAACTGCCATGACAGTATTAGTCACTGCGACTGGTCCCCACCACAGGTATTGTCCACTGAGCCCCTACAGCCAGCCCTATTAGCCACTGGATCCTTATCATCAGCTCTATTAGCCAATGAGTCCCTACTAGAGGATATTCTAACTGTTCTATTATATTTGGGTTTATTTACAGGTACTATATTAAGTTAAGCCTGTTTCTGTATTGTTGATCAATAAAGAATATTGAATTGCAACAAATACTTTGTTATTTACCTACCACCAGCTCTATTAGCCAACTGAGTCCTTACCACCAGCTCTATTGTCCACTGAGTCCTTACCACCAGCCCTATTGTCCACTGAGTCCCTACTACCAGCTCTATTAGCGACTGAGTCCCTACCACCAGCCCTATTGTCCACTGAGTCCCTACTACCAGCTCTATTAGCCACTGAGTCCCTACCACCAGCCATATTGTCCACTGAGTCCCTACTACCAGCTCTATTAGCGACTGAGTCCCTACCACCAGCCCTATTGTCCACTGAGTCCCTACTACCAGCTCTATTAGCCACTGAGTCCCTACCACCAGCCATATTGTCCACTGAGTCCCTACTACCAGCTCTATTAGCCACTGAGTCCCTACCACCAGCCCTATTATCCACTGAGTCCCTACCACCAGCCATATTGTCCACTGAGTCCCTACTACCAGCTCTATTAGCCACTGAGTCCCTACCACCAGCCCTATTGTCCACTGAGTCCCTACTACCAGCTCTATTAGCGACTGAGTCCTTACCACCAGCCCTATTAGCCACTGAGTCCCTGTTACCAGCTCTATTGTCCACTGAGTCCCTACCACCAGCCCTATTGTCCACTGAGTCCCTACTACCAGCTCTATTAGCGACTGAGTCCTTACCACCAGCCCTATTACTATTAGCCACTGAGTCCCTGTTACCAGCTCTATTGTCTACCGAGTCCTAACCACCAGCCCTACTGTCCACTGAGTCCCTACTACAGCTCTATTAGCGACTGAGTCCCTACCACCAGCCATATTGTCCACTGAGCCCCTACTACCAGCTCTATTAGCGACTGAGTCCCTACCACCAGCCCTATTGTCCACTGAGTCCCTACTACCAGCTCTATTAGCCACTGAGTCCTTACCACCAGCCCTATTAGCCACTGAGTCCCTGTTACCAGCTCTATTGTCCACTGAGACCTTACCATCAGCTCTATCAGTATTAGCCAATGAGTCTCTACTACCACCAGTTCTATTAGTATTAGCCACCATCCTATCAATAATATTAGCCACTGAGTCCCTACTGCCTGCTCTATTACTAAAGGCAACTGCATCCTTACCATGATGGGGAGGGGGGGGGGTATTTGACACACAGTAGAGTACCCACTGAGCCCTACCACCAGCGCTATAGACACATAGTGGTTATTTGTTCCCATCACAGTACAGACGATGTGTAACCTTTAACGTGTCGTGAACGGATTTTCCCAATCTCGTTCACGATGTGTAAAATAAAGGAAAAAGTTCAGAAAAAGTCTCCACCGAAGTGAGCGTTCTCCATATATGTAGAGGACATATATGGGCGGTTAAAAATGCTATAAAAGCACATCGGAATCGTCCCGGTACAGTCTAATTCTAAAACATAGTATGCGGATCGGATCTGTCAGATACAAACGATAGGCAAAATAGTAGATCTAGAATTAGGCTTGGTGTCGAAGAGAAAAGAATGAAGGGTGCACAAACTTT
>NW_027625856.1:5000-10000 GCF_034508935.2 Berghia stephanieae
AGGGGGACGGTTAGTGTCAACATTTATGATGTCTCCTCTACATCATTTTCCAGGTGATACATTCGGGGAATTACCATTACTTGTATGTTTGTATATATATATATAATAATATATATATATATATTATATATATATATATATATATATATAATATATATATATATATATAAAACTACAAAAAGTTCAGAATAGAGCAGCAAGGCTTGTCCTAGGATTGATCGTAATGATCGATGGGTGTCAAGGCGATGTTTAGGGCATTTCACTGCCAGTTAAAGCTCGTATTGAATACAAAATTGCTCTGCTTTGTTTTGATGCCATCAATTCACGAAGCCCTGCCTACATTCAAGACTTGATTGTCCCCTACAAACTCAGTCGAAATACAGGTCCCTCAAATTGTATCACCTTCAATTTTCAAATTCCAAAAACTAATCTTGAACATTTTGGCGACAGATCATTCAGTAAAGTTGAATACCGGTTTGATCAGAAACACTCTGTTTATATATCCTATTGTAACAGTTCCCACAAATTTATTCAAGCAGCGTTAAATAATAAATTCAAAAATAAACTGAAAACCTTTCTCTTTGGGATGTATTTAAATTAGATTATGCCAGGAATTATTGCAAAGTGCATACGTGCGTGTTGTGATTTGTGTGTGTGTAATATATATATATATATATATATATATAAATAATATATATATATATATATATCTATATACAGTTAGAATTACTTTAAAAACCCAAATTTTGGGGACCTTCTAAACCATTTCGGTTTAAAGACATTTTGGTTTAAGCAAGTTCCCGTTTTGCAATGTTTTTCAAAGGTAGTAACTTTTTAAGGAATTTGCTCATTTAATGGTATCATGGGTTTCCCGTTAAATGGGGTTGTTGAATAAATGCCGCTTCGTAACCATTAATTTTTTTTTTTTTTTTTTTTTTTTGTGTGTTTTAAAAATATTTTTGGGGGTTTTCGTTTTCAATTCAAAATTGTTGAAAGAATTGAGTTCGGGATGCCGTGTTTTTTTTTACAATCTCTGTCTTGATCAACTTTTTTTCCATCGACTTCACACAGTATTTTGATTTTAAACTCCAACGTGTAAGCACAGTGCTTTCTTTTAGACATCTTTTAGTAAAAAATGTAAAGCTAAAATAAGATCGAAAGTTCTTGTGCGATAAATTGATAATGAATGATTTTGCAGCTACACAGAGGTGAAGTGAAATGGAAATAAAAAAGGAGTGTCAATGCTAACCTGTCTACTACACACCCCTCTTTGTTGAATTGCCATTAGGTCAAAGGCCTAATTTCATAGAACCCCCCCCCCCCCCCCCCACCCCTCACACACACACACTTAAACAGAGTGGAAATGAAATGGCATGTCAATTGTAAGTTGTCTACCCCCTTCCTTATTCTCGTGTTTAAAACCCAGTCAGCTCCAAAGCAGCAACACACGAGCGAGAACATCTCGCTTGCGTGATTCTACACCCCAACTCCTCCTCTTTCCTCATTTTTCGCCTGCCAGTCACCGCTGTCTTCCTTTTCCAGTCTGTGCGATTGTGGGTGTTGGCCGAGCCCAAGTTCAGTGTTTGCCCCCCCCCCCCCCAATCACCCTCATCTTATACTTACGCTCTGTCTAATATCGCCGGGCATTATTACGTGTGGCCACCTTCCCAATTTTTGAAGAAAAATTAAAGAGAGAATAAAGGAAGGTGGTCTCAAATTGTTTCGGTTTAAAGAAAGTCCTTCTTAGAAGTATTTCGGTTTTCATCGTAAGAATTGTACAAAGATAATGAAGAAACTAGTACAATTTATTAAATTCTTGCTTGTTTAAGGGTATTTTTCGGTTTAGCTTCTTTCGGTTTAAAGAAATTTTTAAACTATATATATAATATAATATATAATATATATATATATAATATAAATATATATATATATATGAGTGTGTGTGCATTCGTGTATACAATTTAGTTAATTGTGTGTGTGTGGTGTGTGTTTATGTGTGTGTATATATGTTATATGCATATATGTTATTTAGTGTGCACGTGTATACGATTGTGTTTGTCTGTGTATGATTGTGTGTATTATATATAATCTCTATATAATAAATATAATATATATTATATTATATATATATATAATACTATATATATATATTATATAATGTGAGTGTGTTATGTGTTGTGTGTGAGTGTGTGTAATTGGATTGCGTGTGAGCTTTTGTTCGTATGTCCGAATCTGCAGTGTGTAATGTTTTTAACTGATGGTCAATGTGAAGCGGATATATCGACACCCATCGGTTGGCGTAGTTGCACACATATTAGGCTTATGATCGTATAGTGGCTTTTTGATAGCTAGCAATGATATTCCTTTGCATTGTGTTATAGATGTTAATAATGACTAAAGAGTTCAAGGCTTCGATGATGAAAATGAATGTAAAACATCAAGACATTCAAATAAAAGTCCAGATTCCAAGTTTCATTTCTTACTGTTTTATTTCTTGTGATAAATCCGAAATCCATATCAAATAGCATGGTGAAATTCAAACAGTTTCATAAATCCAAAATCCGTAAAATCAATCCAAATGTATAGTCATTTTGCCTAATTACCATTTTCAATAAACGTGGAATATTTATAAGTCCGTAAAAATAAAGATTCTTAGCAGAATGTTAGAACGGCAGCATACTAAGAAAGTGCAGCTCATTGTGAAGTAGAATGTTGAATCATCGAATGTAGAGTCCCGGTTTGATCAGAAATACTCTGTTTTATATCCAATGTAACAGTACCCACACTTCCTTCAAATCACACATCCTACTAATCTTGACAGTTCCATGTCAGACTAAAATCCACCCCCTAAAAGTCAAAGCGAATCATACTCAAACCAAAGCGTGTTAAATCCCTAAATATTAATGCCAAACTCCGCCTTTTATGATATATTATTTTGATAAAAGTCAGTTTTATAATAATAATATAATAATAATAATACTTTATTGCATCTCAAAAAGGAAATTTTTTGTACAGACGTGTTATAATTTACACATAAGATAAAAATACAATGGAAATAGGATGTATATATAAAAAAAAGGAGGGAGCTCTGTAACCAGAGCCCGCGCTTTATAATATGAATAATTTCAACACTGTAAAAAGTTAAAAAACTGTCACTATAAATTGAAAAATTGAAAAGATTGCAAAACAAATAAATTAATAAATTAATAAATTTATATTTTTAAAAAATAAAAATGAGAAAATAATTATAATAAAATGATTATTGCTTGTTGTTATAAAGCCTAATATGGACGGGCAAAAAGATTTTCGGGTCTCTCTGTTTTCGTTGAAATAGAGAAAAGGGCGACCACTTCTTTCTGACATAATAATTGATGGTCTTGTGGATGATACTGGTCATTTAATATTTTAGTTATTTTATTTATACAAAAATTTCTCGTAAAAAAGATCTACATCGTCAACATCATTTATATAGCGTTTAATGGATTTTTTAATATTTGAATTTAGTTTTGTTCCTTTTCCACTTGCTAAGCAATTGCCTCCCCAAGGCTGTTATACAAAATGACCAAAACACTTTCGATTACTGCTCATAAAAATAATGTGTCAGAGGGTTTTATCTATTCTAAACTGAGAGACGTTTATTTATAAAAAATATGTACGTCTGCACATCTTATGCCTAAGTATTTCAAGTGTTCATCCCACTTGAGCCTGTCATCAATCGTTACACCAAGGTATTTGAGTGAAGGAACTCGCTGACAAATTGGTCCTTTAATTTTAACGGTTCTATCGGTTCCTTCTACTCTCCTAAAGTCAATCACTAGCTCCTTTGTCTTGCTTATGTTAAGCTCTAGGTGGTGGGCATCACACCAAGGACACAAAATCTATCAATTTCTTGCCTATAAGCCACTTCGTTGCCATTTTTTAGAGGCCTTGAAGAGCGGTGTCATCTGCAAACCTTTATTAAAGGTAACACTCAGGTTTTGACTTCTACCAGTCATTCGTGTATATTGTGAATAATACAGGGACAATACACAACCTTGAGGATCGCCAGTATTTGTAGTTATACAGGAAGATTTTGTTTTGACCCTAATTAAAAACATATTGTGTCTCTCTCCGTAAGAAATTCGAGCACCCAAGCAATTATATACTTGTTTAAATTCAGACTAGTCAATTTTTGAACAACCAACTGGGTTGCATTGTATTGAACGCGAAGAAAAATCTGCAAAAAAGCAATCTGCAATAGCTCCTAGCGTGAGTCTAGATGCCTGTAATGTTGTTTGTAAACAGCAAAAATGGCATCCTCTACGCCACGTCCTGGTTTGTAAGCAAAATTGATTACTATCACTCATGGCATAAATGATTTCTAATTTTAAAAAGAACAAGTTTTTCTAAAGATTTCATGGAACTATTGAAGTCAGTGCAACAGGTCTGAGATCGTTCATATATTTTTCAAGTTTTTCTTTTTTTTGGAACAGGAATAATTTTCGAAGTTTTCCAAATTTTCAGGGGATTGAAACGCATTGGAGGGACCAGTTAAAAAATATGTGTTATAAATGGGGGAAAGCTGGTGGGCACATTCTTTTAATAGTTTTCCTTTTCAATCCATCCGGCCCAGCACCTTCCTCTCGTTTAGTTTTCGAAAATACGAATCTCGTTTCCCCCTTCATGACCTCAACAGCCATTTCATCTTCCAAAGCCCTGTCTAATTTATGTTTTTCATTTTCAATATCAAATTTGTTTGCGTGTTGTCGAAACGTGAATAAAATTGTATTAAAGTTTCAATTTCGATATCTTCTGATATAATCGTGGGCTTTGGATTATAGTTTAACAGCAGTTTTAAGCCCCCCCACGTGTCCGTAATATCCCCAGAAGAAAAGCATTTTTCAATTTTATTTTTGTACTTGTCTCTACAACTAGATATTACCCTCTTTATCTCTTTTTGTTTTGTTTTCAGTCTTTTTTGTTTCCACTAGTATAGAGAGTTTTCTTTTGGTTCAATAAAA
>NW_027625856.1:15000-21338 GCF_034508935.2 Berghia stephanieae
GTTTTCCCTAATGGATTTTATCTTGCCGTGGAAATAGTTGGCAAAATTTTGAGCTAGTTCGGTGTCATTTCTAGACGCGGAAGGGGTGTGGATTTCTTACTGCCAAGAAGGTCGTTTTGCGGTGGAAAACAGTTCTTTGCAAGATGTAATGCTTTGAAATTTTTCGTTGTAGTGGGCCTTTTTTTGGCGCATGTGATGGCGTTATAAAGGGGCCGACTTAGCTGCTTTGTATAATCCTTAAATACTGTTAGGCCACTCTTTCCGCCATTTCCTTTCACCCTTTGTCTCTTTTTTCTCTTTAATTCCTTTATCTCGGAATTGAAACCATCGCGAGTGTGGTCGATTCGATACGACCCGACATTGTGGCGGTGCCTTCACGGTCAATAATAGATCGCAAATACTTTGTTGAAGTCGTTTATATTTTTAAACCTCATTTATGACGTCACGAATGCTATCTTGTAAACCACTGATACAATTTGTCTATAATTCCTTGTTGTTATGTTTCGTTTCGGGGGGATCAACTTTCTTTAATGCGATATCCACAAATAAAACTTTGTGATCGGATATCGCAAGTCAACAACTTCGGTCTTTCTTATTCTATTACTTGACACAGGGGAGAAAGACCCAATCAATTATGTTGCCGGCCTGGTGTGTTGTCTCGGTGATGGCTGGTGTAATCGTTGTCGTGTAGGATTTTCTTGATTTTGGTGACTGTCGGAGAAGTGGAATTAAAATGTATGTTGAAATCTCCAAAAAAAATATGGTGAACTTTTAAGGTTGAAGTCTAAGATATCATTTTGAAATTCAGCTACAAACTTAGTATTGGATGTATTCGGGGGTCGATAGATAGTAATGATGGAGAAAGTGGTAGAGTCGGATTGGAAGGAAAGGCATGCAGATTCGTAGTTTTCTCTTGTAAGAGGAGTGAAAGTGGTGTTGGTGTAGCAAGACTATAAATTAAAGGCAATACCACCCCCTTTTCTCCCAGGTCGTGGTAGCGATTTCCGGTATGCGTATTGGGACAGGCGGTGGTAATGTAGTGGTCATCCTGTTTATCCTGAAGCCAGGTTTCCGTAATGCACAATATATCAATATGACGATCTATAATTAGGTCATGGATCTCGTGACATTTGTTTTTTAATGGATCTTGCGTTTTTATGTGGACGAGACAGAGGGGTGGCCTGTTGTTGATGATGGTTAAAAGATTGCGCGGTCTTTTTTGACGCTTTTTTAAATTTCGCTGTATGTCTACGTGCGTTTGAGTAAACAGGAAAAGTTATAAGACAGGCTGAGTTCTTTTTTAGTGATTTCGGTTAGTGGTGGTGATAGTGATTGATGATGAATGGTACGACATAGGTGAGGGAATAGTGGTAAGAGGGCGCTTGTTGTTGAGTTTGTCCTGTTGGTACTGTTGGCGGTGACGGTGTGGATGGTAGTGGGGGTGGTGGTTTGTGTTGGTGTCGATACATGGTGTGGATAGCGTTGGTGATGGTAGTGACGACGGAGTGGTTGACTTGGTGAATGGGATTTCTTCTTCTTCTTAACCTCCCCTGGTTCCCCCTTGTATTTCTTTACAAAAATTATCACAAGCACATTCTGGGTCACTGATACCTAGCTTTGAAATGTGTGTGATTAGTGCATTAGAAATAATGGTCTTATGGTGCGATATTGTATCAATCACAGTAACTGAGCTTTGGTGTATTTTAAAAACAGTTTGTATTCATAGGGTGTTGGAGAAATAGCGATCCGTGTAGCGGATGTGGTTTTTCTAGGCGAGGGTTGGTGAGGTTGCTGCAGTTTGAATGATATCACGCGGCCCGGTCATTGTTATGGATACTCGTATGATGAGGTGGTTGGGGGGAGGGGGGGGGGGTGTGCAAGTTTGGTTATCACAATAAATCTGGATACGTTTAAATAGCTAACACGATGTTATCCAAATGAAAAAGAATTTAATTATTATAACTTCCAAAAATCAAGTCCAAAATTTCGTAGAAATTATTTTCATCAAGCAGCAACAAACACATAACTGTACACTAATTTATAGAACTGAAGTCACATTATAAACAACACAAAAAGAACAATTTTAAAAAGAGCAGGAGTAAATGCAGCCTTTCGGCGCAGAACACACCACATTTCTCTCATTAATAATAATAATAATAATAATAATAATAATAATAATAATAATAATAAAATAATAATAATAATAATAATAATAATAATAGGATAATAATAATAGTGAATAATAATAATAATAATAATAATAATAATAAAATAATAATAATAATAATAATAATAATAATAATGTGATAATAATAAATAAATATTAATAATAATAATAATAAATAATAATAAATAATAATAATAATAATAATAATAAAATAATAATATAATAAAAATAAACTAAAAATAATAATAAAAAATAATAAAAATAATACTAATAATAATAAAATAAATAATAATAAAAAAAATAATAAAATTTTAAATAATTAATAAAATAAATAATAATAATAATAAAATAATAATAAAAATAATAATAATAATTTAATTTAAAGGGTTCATCGACGACCACAAGCCTCATCTTAAAAAATTTTGTTATGTATGTGAAAATAATAGATGAGAATTGAAAATAATAATAAAAGATTAGTAAATAAATGAATAAATAAATAAACAAATAAAAAATAAAATAAAATACATAAATAAATAAAAAAAAAATAAAAAATTAATATTTATAAAAAATAAAGAACAATGATGGAATGAAGGAACTAAATGAAAAAATAATTATAAGAAAATATTAATATTTTTAAAATGGCCAAGTATAGGTAAAAATGGGATTTCCTTCCTTTGTAATATGAATGTGGTCGGGTACCTAAGATTCATGGTCGGTACCCCTATCCAGGCGTTAGAGTGTCATTTTTTTATTTTTTCTCCTCTATTTTAAATATAACTTTGAAACGACCCTCTACTCCCCGTTCTCCCACTCTCTCCTCTCTCTCTATCCCCCCCTTTTCCTCTTCCCTTCTTTCCCCCTCTCTCTTCTTTTCTCCCCCTCCCCTCTCTCTCCCCTCTCTCTCTTTCCTCTCTTCTCCCCCCTGTCTCTCCGTTTCTTTTTCCTAATACATAACAGCGGAGGAAGGGCCCACTAAAACAACCATTGGTTAGATTCTTCAATAAATTTTTGATATTATTATTCATCTCATTTGCTCTTTCTATCTCTCTCTCCTCTCCCCCTCTCCCTTCTCTCTCTACTATCTATCTAATCACATCTATCTACTATCTCTGTATCTTTCTCCTCCCTCTCTTTTTCTCTCTCTCTTCTCTCTTTTTCTCCTTCCTTGCACACACACACACGCCACACACACACACGCGCGGCCCACAACAAACACACATTTACAAATTTTCCCTATATTATTATGGCAATCTAATTAAATTATTTTTTTGTGTTTACTTGAAAAAGACCAAGGGCCTAAACGTCGTTTGTTTTGTGTTTTTTCATTTCTGACAGATTTACTCCTTTATCTTTATCTCCATTTTCGACTCATTTAGGCACCTTATTTCTTTGTGATTTCAAGTTTCAAACACCTGGTTTCAACAACACCCAAGAAACCTGGACATGGCAAACCAAGGGGACGAGCAAGGAACCCCAAAAGACTTTTAAGCATAATCATAAGATTCAGAAAATGGCATATTAAATTGAAAACCTACCCAGGCGCCGATGTTAAAAGTGACCATGTCCCATTTTTTTGACAGAAAGGATAAAGTTTTAAAGCTATTCAGGAACGTGGGAATAAGAGGGATAGGTTATGCAAAGACCAAAGGCATTACAAACAAAATAGGAAGAATTTGAAAAGCAATTCATGACAAACCAAAGGAACTAAAACCCAAAAATTAAAACTTTTAACCAAAAGGGAAACAAGAAAAAAATTTAATACCCAAAATAAACAGCAAAAAAGGAAATGGGGTGCAAATGAAATTCAAAAACCATTTGAGAAAGACGAAAATGCAACAGGAGGGCTGCAGAATACCAAACATTGAACAACCACATTAATCCAAATGCATCGAGGCACACGAAACTATTTGATTGGAAATGCGCGAAAAGAAAGAAAAAAAAAACCCCAACCCCCAACAAGCCACCAAAGAATAAAAAGAACTATAGGGAAAAGGGAAAAGCAAAGGCAGGAAAATTGTATCCAAACAAACAAAGGGGAACTGCTTTTGAAAAAAAAATAGAAAGCGATGGGTAAGAATCTAGGCGAACTGACAAGATCCAAAAAAATGAAAATCACGAATTCAAAAACCATTAAAGCGACCAAACATCACAAAAAGTGAAATTGAACAAGCCAGGAACGAATAGGGATGGTAAAGCAACAGGCCTTTGAAATATCTGTAAGGTATAAAAAAGCCTAGGAATCTAGAATTGATGAACTTCACATATTATTCAAAAAATAATACAATAGGGGAAAAAAATTTCCCGAATTTCCCGTAACCTTTTTCATAGCAATACCAAAAAAGCAGGTGCAGTCAGATGGGGAAAATTTAGAACTAAAGTTTAATAAGCCACATCAACAAAATACGTTCGTATAATAAACACAAAGGAATAAGATTAACCCAAATCGCAGAAGAACAATATGGAATTCCAACCTGACAGAGGGACAAGGAAGCAATATACCTCCTCTGTGTTTAATGAAAGAGCTAAAAGGTTCAGACCCACTATACCCCTTGTTTTGTGATACAAAAAAAGCTTTTGATAGAGTACGCCCGAAGAAATACTAAAACAACTGCCTCCATTGGCGCTGATGAGAAGACCTAAGTCATGCAAACATTATAAACACCCAGCGGCATCTATCAAAATAAAAAAAAACTCTAGGGGAATTCCTTTCCCTTTTTTAAAAAGGAGTCCGTAAAGGGGTTTGTTGCCTCACCAGATCGTTTAACTTCCCAAAAAAACCAAATCAAAAAGGGGCTAAAATAGGAGGGAAAAAAGGGGGGGGAGGTCACCCATAAATAATAAATTACGCAACGATACGGTCTTTTGAACATCAAAATCCAACTTTCAAAAGGATTGTTACAAGTGGTAGTAAATTGAAGAAAAGGGGAAAAGGGGAAGTGAATATCACCAAAAGGAATGCTGGGAAAAAAAAAAACCCCCGAAAACAACAAACCTAAAAATATAACGATTCCGGCGAGCAACTTACCACGAAAATTTTTAAATACCTGGTTTTTCAATAGGACAACAGATGGAAGATGAACCCCGAGACAAACGAGCAAAATAACCAACCAAACGGCCTTCAGGGACCGGGAAAAATTTTTTTGAAAAACAAAAATGTCGTTCGGGATTAGATTCCGATCAAAAAAGTGCTCGTGGGGCCCAAATTTTTTGTTATCGGATCGAAATGGACTACAAAGCAAAACACAAAAGAACATTGAAGCTTTTAAAATTTGGGGGTTTTTGAGAAGGTTGCAGAGAATATCGTAAGACAAAAAACAAAAGAAAGAAGTCTAAAAAAACTACCAAAAAAAGGAAACTAATCCTTTTTAATTGGACGACAATCCCCTTTTTCGACACATGTAAGGAAAGATAAAAAGAAATACCAAAAAGTTGTGAAAAATCCCTGGAAAAAAGTGCCCGCGTGAACAAAGAAAAACACTCAAGCCAACGAAGGCTTCCCCCAACCTAACAATCCAAGAGCTGTTTGAAAAAGCAAGAGACAGGGGGGAATGGAGGAATAATTCAGCAGTATCCGAAGCCTGGCCAGGCTGGAACCTAGAAGAAGATTTTTTTTGGGAAAAGGTCCAAAGGGGGCTTCCCCCTCTATCACTCAGCAACAAAGGGCGTCTTTAAAATGTAACTTTTTCAAAAGGTAGTAAAACTTCTACTGTCAGTTTTTTCTGGAGTTTACCCCTAAACAGGGGAAAAAAAAAAGGGGGGGCGCCAGACGACAGTCTATGGGGGAACAAGTGACTCTTATCTCTCTACTCCACTTCCCTCTTACACATAGCCCCGACGCCAAACTGGAAAACCCCCCTACATTTTTACATGACTTTAACAAATGCCTGATGAGAAACCTCACCCGCCCTGCTCACCCACTATGTGCGATGTCTATCTGTGTTTTAAATGCCCTGGCCAATCCAGGGCGGTGTTGGAAATGAAAGCAATTTTCCCCCCCCCCCCCCCCCCCCCCCTCCCCTTTTTCCAAAGTAAACTTTTCATTTCATATAATGTCCCCAACCAGCCCCCCCGGTTTCAATTTATCGGCAAGGCAATTCTTTAAAAATTATGGACTTTTTTCAAACCCCTTGACAAAAGAAATTTTAGAAAAAGCCCCTTTTTGCTGATGTTG
>NW_027625857.1:0-6662 GCF_034508935.2 Berghia stephanieae
TGCGGGGGATAAACTCACTAGCCTACATCTCTGACATGAAAGTCGACAATTACCAGGGGAGAGTTTACTTCTTTTACCCCCACCCCTCTCCCTAAATAGTAACGCGAAAATGAAATAAAGTTTCTTCTTCTTCTTCCATGTCACTCATGGGTTGGGGCACTTAAAGACACGCCAATTTCCCTGTTGAGGGCTTCGACTGCATTGGCTGCCGACAATCCTGTCCTGCCTCATATCATCTACCAAGTTCTGCGGGGCCTGCCTCTTCCTCTTTTCCCCCCCTAAACCTACCCCAAAAAAGTCCTTGTTTACGTTTGATGGCGTCTTGGTGTCCAAAATACCTTAGTTTTTCTGTTTTTATTATTTTCATTGGGGTCGTCTGATATAAAGGATGTCACAATTCTGTTTGTTTTTTTTTCTTTCCAACTATTTTTCCAAGGCGACGGAAAGCCCACATTTAAAGGGCCTTTTTTCTTTTCTCTATTTTTGTTCAAGTCCATGTTTCTGAGCCGTAAAAGGCTGATGGACAAAACATTAAAATATTCTTTTTCTCGTTTTCATCGCTTTGTTGCGAAGTTAAAATGTTTTTTCATTGGCTAAACCCTCGACTTAGCTATACAAACCCGTTTTTCACTTCCATCATTCTTTCCTTTGTTGGTTATTTCTGCCCAAGATTTTAAAAAGAATATACTTGCGTTTTTGATTAAATTTTTGGGAACTTTTGCATTTTTTCGGGCTTTTTTGCAGACCATTACCTTCGTCTTTTGAACATTTACTCTAGACCCTTTGCTGTACTGTTCAGGTTTTTCTTTATTTTTCAAGGGTCTTAGATTTGTCTTGTTCGAGCCAAACTCGTATCATCTGCATTCGCAGATTATTTATCCTCCTACCCCAATAACAAAACCTGGAATTCTGTTTTACGGGGAAAAAAAACTCTGTTAAGGGTTTAAAAATATGGAGAGAATACATCCTTGACACTCCTCTTTTTAATTGCTGAAAGGGGACAGACGCCCTGAATCCTGATGGGGTGCTTTTTTATGCCAAATAGATTTGTGATTTCTGATTTGCCGTATATTTTTGCCATCAATCCTGCCTTTTCCAGACATGCATTAATTTCCATGCGTACCCTATCAAATTTTGCGTAATCGAAAAGCACAAGATATCAATTTTCAATAAAATTAAAAATTAATAATAATAATAATAAAAATAATAAAAAAAAAATAAAATAAAAAAAAATAATAGTGACGTCAAATAAACTTAAATTCCACAAAAATTAGTTTTTTCGAAAAAGGATATCATTTAAAATTTTGAAAATGTTTTTACTCAAGATGACAAATCCAAAATTTGATAGAGGATAGGAAAAGATTTCTTACATCTTGCTTTTTGGGAATTCGAACTTGTTCTCACGCCATTTGCAAGCTCAGAAGCGTGGAACACGTCCGGAATTCCAAAAAGTAAAGTTGAATCGTATACATTGTCGCACTTTTTTAAGGAAAGGGTTTTTCCCCCCGGGCATTTTTAAAGGGGGCATGATTTGATCACAGAAGACAGAAAAAAAGGGAAAAGGATGAAAGGAAGTGGGAGAAAATTGGATGATGAAGATGATGATGATGGGATGATGGATGAATATTGATGACGATGAGAGAGAGGAGGGGAGGAGAATGCCGGGGGGTTTTATCAATTGCTCGATAAAATAGTTTTATTACATACTAAGCGGGGTACCTTTTTCCATTAAAAAGCCTAGATTTAAAATGCACGCTGAAAGCAACTTGCCATCGATGTTTGCTTCTGGTAACGCACACAGATTTCGTCTTCTCAACACATGTAATTATGGGGGGTTAATGTAAATCGGTCTCGGTAAAATATGTTTAACAATTTTCACGGCATGCGTCTCTTGTTAGAAAAGTTTCTATCTCGACTCGTTCATTTTATGTCAAAAATTTTAATACTTACTACCTTTTAAAAAGAATTTCGGGTCTTAAGCCTGAGCGAAACGGTGACAAAATTTTTTTTATAAATTTTTTTCAGATTCGGGCTCGGTGGGCTTAGCCGGGACGGGAATGGTTGGATTGACTAAATCGTTATTTTGTACTGGAAGATATTCTTCAATTTTCCCCCGTAAAAGTTTAAATTTTAACACCTACCGGTTTCCAATTATGGAATCTTTTTGATAAACACATTACGTAAAAAATTTGCATGAAAATTTTTTGCCTTGTTACATGAAAAAAGTAAAAAAAATTCCCTTTTGTCTGCATGAAATAAAGTACGTAACAACACCTTCGTTGTTTTTCAACACACGTACAAACGAAGGGTAAAAAAAAAAAACAAAACAAACAAAAGAACAAAACAAAACTTTTTTTAGAAAACCACACAAAATTTTCATTTTTTTCCGCCATTTCAACAACAATATACTCCAAAATCTTAATTTGTGTTCTTCAAAGCTTGAGCTCAGTAAAAATTCTCACTCGTTTCAACCCCACACATTTTTTTTTAAAATTCTTTTTTTGTCCTTCAAAACAAAAAAAAATCGATTTTCTAATTTTCTACCCATTTTTTTTTTTCACGCCCTGGTAAATATCAAAAGGGCCTTCTTTCCCACTTTCAAACCCGACGTCTTTTATTTTCCTTCTGTCAAAGCCTCTAAATCTCACAACAAGGCTGCATAAGAACTGTGTTCCCAGTGCTTCTTCCCTTTCATTTAAGTGGGTTGAAAAAAAAGAAGGGGGCCTCTTTTCAAATTAAAAAACGAAAAGGCTCTTTTTTAAAAATATAAAAAGCTTTTTTAATAAAGCCTAAAGGGCCCTTTTGAACAAAAAAAAACATATTAATTTTTTGATTTTATTATTTTTCTCCATTTTTTTTCCGGACAAAAAAACCTGGCTGCATTCTTTGACACCGCTGCCATCCCAATTCAAAAGGGAAAATTTTCCCCCCTTAGAGAATGAAAAGACAAAATTGGGACTTCTTCGATTTTTCTTCATGTCCCTTTTTATTGGGTATTTTCCGTAACGAAACAATTATATTAAAAATTATGGGCCCCTTTCCCCCACACATCATCGCTACTTTTCCCCAACGAATTAAAATTCACAAACAGATGTTTTATGTCAACAGGAATCCCCATTTCCCAATAGAAAAATTGGGTTAATTCTTCCCCCAAAAAAACAACAAAAATGCCCCCAAGCGGGGCCGAATCCGGACCTTTCCGGGGCACAATGCAATGCCTTACCACTCCGGGGCCCTGTTATTAAGCAGTTTTTTTCATCGCAGATCAT
Source organism: Berghia stephanieae (assembly GCF_034508935.2). Lineage (NCBI taxonomy): Eukaryota > Metazoa > Mollusca > Gastropoda > Nudibranchia > Aeolidiidae > Berghia > Berghia stephanieae. Next base: position 3,270 of record NW_027625857.1, read on the forward strand.
TGATCCAGCTTTTCAATTAATTACCGGGGGGCAAAAAAAAAAACTGTAACGCAAAGACCTAATTAAAAAACTTTTTTGAGAGATGGGCCATTCAAAAACGGAGCATTCTTTTAAAGATGCCTAATTTTTGTTTTTTTTTTTGCAAGGCCAATTTGATTTCATATTTCATGATGTGGCAAAATATGGAAATTTTAAAAAAAAAATTTTATTGCTTTCATAAAAATGACACATTTGGGTTTTTAAATTTATTATTTTTTTTTCTCTTTTAATGGCCACCTCTTAAAGGAAACAGGTCAGCTACCATACGGTGATTTAAATTATGTATTACTGTCAGGCCCATACGGGATTATAAATTATTTTTATCTGTCAGGCTACCATACGGTGATTAAAATTATGTATTTTCTGTCAGGCTACCTACGGGGATTAAAAAATTGTATTTTCTGTCAGGGAATCATTCGGGGATTCAAATTATGTATTATCTGTCAACACATACGTGAATTTTACAAAAAAAATCCTTTGGAGAAATAGTACATTATTATTTTTATTTTATTATTTTTATTATTATTATTATTTTATTTTTAAATTTTTAATTATTATTATTAAATTTTATTATTATAAATTTTTATAAGTGTGTAATTTTCTTATATGAAAATTAGACGTTTACTTTTTTTTTGTTTTTTTTTTTTAATGGAAAATCGTTTTTCACTTGGCGCAGTTCCTCTAAACTGACAACTGAAACATTGACAGCTTTACCCTATGCAAACATGGGAAGCTATCTGAAAGCAATTGGAAAATTGGTAAATTGCTGCCATTTTTAAAAATTTTTTATTTCCAACACATTTTTTTTTAGCGTTTTGTATCATAAACTTTTGGGGTCCCAGCCTTCATTTATAATCATCATCATAATCATAAGGTCGCATATTTTCAAAAGACCTTTTATATCCCTGACATTATAGCATGTACTGTCGGCATGAAAATAAAAAAGATAATAAAAACACACACACACACACACACACATATATATATATATATTATATATATATATATATATATATATATGTATATATATATATATATATATGTCAACGACATGGACGTAGGCCTCCGGCATCATCACACATGAGAAACATGGCCATTTTTGGACCCACATTCGGATCGTTTCCGGACAGTTCCATATGTTTCCTTCGCGAAAGTTCTTCCTGCACACTTTGCAATGTCTGGGAAAACGCATTCAGACGAGAGGCATCCGGGATAGAGGTGTGGGGTTGCCACGGTCTGGCTTTGAATTTACGCCGACATCTGCGAATAAAATTGGCCATGATTTGAAGTTAAATCACTGAATTATCAACGTGATTTTAACGAACTGTTAAGCAACCCAGTCAAATGCAATGACATACTCTGACAAACTTTTTCTTTAAATATCTATTGGGTTTTAAATGTCCCTCAATTTCTAAAAATGTTTCAAACCTGAGACTCCTTTTCATGAAAAATTTTATGAGGAATGTTATTGTCAAATATGTCATCCTAGTCTCGTTAATATTTCAAAAAGCTGAGTTCAATTTGGCTCAAGAATATTATCGAGCTTAAAAGGCTAGCAGTAGGGTAACGGCAACTTGACTCGGGAAACCAATGAAGTTACATTGCTGTTACTAGTTGATTTTTTTTCTTAAATTGCCAATGTAAGTTACCACATACTGGAAGTAACAAAAACGAAAAAAAGCATCAACAAAACTACACCAGTTTTCCTTCAAATGCGTCGAAATGAACATAGATTATTTTATGTACATTGGATTTCATGGAAATTGTTTTTGTTTTTGTTGTGTCGTGTTTATTGATTGGTGTTTTTGTCATCAATGTTGTTGTTTTCCCCACATACGTGAAGGTGATTGGTATCTGCAGCGAACATCATAAATACCTCTTGTTTTGATTTTTTTTCTAAGCGTATGTTTAGTTACGAAGTGTAAATCTGTGCATTTTTGAAAAAAAGGAATAATTAAACAACCCCTAAAATAGTTACTGTCTTTTCTACATTAGTGCTTTCCAACCAAGATCGGTGACTCTTTTTAATGGGATTACTATGGACATATAAATTTGATTTCAAAAGAAAAGGGAAGAGGATATAGTTTGGAAACTTGAAGCACGAGTTTCAATAATCATTCTACTTTGTGATTCCTGAAAATCAGTGTGTAAAAGTTGTTGCTCCATTGAGTTAAATAAATAAATTTCAAGTGCAGTAGGGCAGGTACGGCTAAAATGCTTCCTCTAAAAGAAACGAATCCATTTCGTCAGCCCGCGTCTGATCAGTTCAGATTATTTCACTGTAAAATTTTGGAAGAGGACACTTTTTCATAAAAAATACATAAATTCAGAGTAATATGTCTTGTGATTATTTAGAATTTTAAATGCGACTTGACCCCCATATTAGATTGGTTTTTTAGGGCACACATTTTCCACCCACACAATTTACTTTATCCGCCATAACATTTGACACACACCGACCTAAATCAGAGCTTTCTCATCAGAGCGTCTGTCGTATTCGAAGATCGATGGGTTTTTGTAAGCATGCTAAATCTGTTCTCATGGCTTATATTTGACCAAAAAGTCAAGTCTGGGGCAGGTTGTCTTTACTTTTCAATTGCACAACTCGCTGACAATAACTGTTGGATAACTCCAGCCGGGTTTTAAATTTTCTCTAAAATTACAACAATACTCGCCGACAAACGTCTATTGGAAATATCACCGTTCCTGCAGGAACTCGATGTGACTCCAATCATACATTTTCAGTTTAGATCATCCTCCATTTGTTATTTTCTAGATCAGTTCCATAAAAAACTAGTTTTTGGGAAATTTCCCCAAATATTTTCTTGATATTCAGAGCTGTAAACAGGCAAGTATGATATCACCAGTATAGATTTAGGGCCCCCAATTAATTATAGGAATGTATAGTGTCTGGATGAGGCCCGTTTCTGGTCCGGACAATCGTCTAAATATTTCCTGTCGAAGACGGGTCCCGCAGTGGTAATTGGATGGAAGTAAGGGTTCGGCAGTGGTAACTAACGCAGTTCCCAGAACCTCCAATGTTGACGATATTTTGTTTCCGAGGTCCCCATGCCATGCCTTCTCCCACTGATTCGCTGTCCACGCTACTGTTCTCGGGTCCAAACATCATGTGTGGGGTGGGGGCTACCGCGCCATCCCTCGTTTTGTGGCACAGAGGAATTTTCTTGACAGCATTTATGTCAATAGGTCTGTTATTAACGTAATAATCGTAGATGCCACAGGCTGGGGAGGATTTCATAACTGTGGGTCGGGCACAGGCTGGTGGGGTGACCGAACATGACCCTGGAAGATCCAGTTAAGGTCTGGGATGGGAAAGAGAGCCTTTATAAGCCT
>NW_027625858.1:0-6660 GCF_034508935.2 Berghia stephanieae
AATTTCCAGTGCATCATGGATCTCTGATTTTTGCTCCAAATATTTTTTTCAAACTTAACTATAAAGTCTTACACATTATCAAAGTTTATAGTTCAATGAATTTAACAACGGGGTATCATAAAGAGGAGCATCTTCATTTTTAAAGTCAGTCTCGAATCTGGAACACCACAATCCTGGGGATGGATTTATTTCTTCTTTTTTTTTTTGTACATTTTAGGGACTGATTCGTCCATCCAGATGTCTCTGTAATACGTACAAAATGCTGGGAACGGATGTATTTGGATTGGAGAGACATACTGTATATCGTTGACAAGATTATTAGGAATAGAATCTAAAAGATTCAAAGGGTTTTAAGTAAAATTCGCTTCTAACCAAATAATTAGACCTTAGGCGCTGATATTGAAGACTACTAACATACTACCCGCACATTGTTCACATTTAATCAGTGATATTAATAGACATTATTGAGAGTGAACTTCTTTTAATGGATAATTTTCTCCATTATCTATCTACTCTAAGATGCAGACTTTACCATTTTAACCATTACAAAATAGACGACAAGAGTATTCAACAAAATAATATGTATCCTCACATGAATTTGGTTTTGTGGTCTTGTGGTATGACACTGGCCTTCGAACCGTAGGCGCCTGATTCGAGTCCTGCTCTTATTGGCGCAAAGTTGAGTCCTTGGAAAAGGTTCTTTACTCACTTTTTCCTCACAGTGCTTGTGTGTTAAATGAGTACATAGTAACAGCATTGTCTCTGTCAAAAATAAATTGTAAAGCACTCTACATACGTCCATCTTAACACTTAACAGCGCTTGATAAACATCATAATGGGTATTGCTCTATAAGACAGCTCAGGTTTTTTAAACTTGGGATATAATAGTGAGAAGGAAGTATGTTTTTTATGGAGTTTCGGTTTTTTTTTTCTCCAAATAATACAATCAGAACTACTTGATACTAATTTATCTTCTTGTGCAGGAAAGACTACGGAATTGCATCAATGCTAGGATACTAATATGGTCAAAGTTGTCCAGTTTGCCTTATCTGAGGGGAAAATTGCTGTCCATTTGTCATGCTGGCTTAGGTTTGTGATCACCTGGTCTTAGTTATTGATTTCACTGAAGGAAGAAGTTGGTTTTAACTCACTGATTTTCACACTCAGAGATCTAGAATTTAAAAAAAAACAATTTGAATCAGACATTGTTTGACTTAGAATATATAATTTTTTAAAAAATTAAACTGAAGTATTCATTATATTAACAAGTTAATATCAATTGATTGTCTATTTAATTTTCTCATTAGAATATAGTCTGATTTGATGCCATTACTATATATCCTTAGTCATATTGTCATATTTAAGAATTAAGAAGTTTTGTAAGGTTGTGCTTTGGTACATGATTACAATAGGTAAAACATCCCCTCCCAAAAAATATCTTTGGAATAGCTGGAACTATGCCGTCCATTTTCAATCTTATTTGATCCTCCTCACCAATCGTCATTGAAACGAGACTTCAGGCATAGTAAATCTTTAGTTTCGTATCTATATTATGGTATCTGAGTAACACGATAGCTAAAAAAAATATTGGGGTATTTTCATAAAACCAACATGTTTACAAACATTTTAAAAAACCAGCAGTTGCGTGCAAGAAAAGGTGATAAAACAATAATCGAAAAATGAAGTGTTTTGATGCAATGATTTCAGCCTTGCTGTATGGGTGTAAAATAGTGTATCTCGCAACATAGTACGTCAGCCTTATCTCCTTCTACATGCATGTGCTTCAAATATGTATTTGTATTTATTCTCACAGGAGAACAGGTTTGTTGATTGCATGTTATCTTATCTACAATAACAGAGTGAAAGCTGGAAATGTAATACAGTATGTGCGATCCAGAGAGTTGAGAAATTTATTATAGTTAATCAAATACAAACGATTTGTCTTTCATGCAAGTTATATAATTTTATAATACATTTGTATAATTGATTTTTTTTTTGTAGACAATATGATATTTAAAAATTATGAAATGAGATCATCATCCATTCAAGTCATCATCTCTTTTCGACTTATGAAAGTTGTATGAGAGAAAACATCTCCATGTTGCTGAGTAAGTGATGTACATAGATTTGTGGAATATAAATGTGGAGTCTGTGTCTGAGAATGATTGCTGTATGTAAACTGGAATTGTAATCCACAATTTCACAAAATAAATGCGTGTACATATATATATCCCTATCCTGATACTATTATGTGTTCCTTAGAACATTGCTGCATTGATATCTGGTTTCTATCCAAAAGAGAAAAAAAAGTAATGACAAGCATATAAACAGAGAAATATCATAATCATCATAATTACACCAGTTTTTTTATGGAATATATCATCATGAGTGATATTAAGGAATAAATATTGGCAGACATTATCTCCAAACTTCACCATACTGCATTGTACGAATCCCACAAATGTAAGAGATTTACATCTACGTGCAATAGACATGCTAATGTCAGCTCGTTTACTACTGGTATGACAGATTTTTTTCCATGTGTAGTTTATGGTTATTAGATGATATGGTCTTAACCTCTTTGTGACATATTCATTTTCATTATTAATTGTCTGCAAATATTGTAAAATGATTAATGGAACAATGAATTTATCAGTAGCATGACATGAATAAGTAAAACGATATCTCTTATATGATCAAGAAATGTCCCTATTATAGAAATGGCCGAGCAGTGGATGCTCAATTACCAATAGGCCCAATTAAAATGCCGATCTTAATCGCATCTCTTTTTTATTCTGGTTAGACTTTTGGGTAGCTTTGTTGTCATCAAAGTTATGAATGTGCCACTCGCCTTTTCTTTTACAATAATATTTTGTCAACGAAAATATTCTTAAATCTAAATTGACATTTTAACACTGCAAATTATACATACAGGCATCTTTTATAGAACCTATACTATTTCAAAATTGTAACATGTTTCCCTGGGCAGTCACGTGATCTTAGCTCTATTAGTATAGATTAATGAAAATATCTTTGCAAGGGGCAAGTGAGAATGAATTAAATGTTTGTTTGTTTTTTTTATTATTATTTTTTTTTTGTGTGTGTAAATGCCATCCCAATTAAATAATAAAATATTTTTACTTTTTTATTTTGTCTTCAGACCAAAGGCCATTCAAACAAAACAACAGATAACTCATGTCATGAGTTCCAGGAATACCTTAGGCTTTATTATATTATTTTCCCAAACAGGTAAAGTCAGGCATTGTGAAATTAGATTCATGTTAGGTGTGAGTAGTACATTGACGAGTTGTATAATTCTACTTGTAGTTTTATTTGTGACTTTGTGGTCTCGTGGTATGACATCTGGCATGTAACCTTTAGGTCCCGGTTTGAGTCCAGCTGAGGATAGTGTATAGAGTTATTTATTTTGTGTGACTTAGCGGATAACATCTTTCAAGTTGTTATAATGCTTTACAAAAGACTTTATACATAAATAAATAAAATAATTCAAGTGTAATTTTGTTTAACTCTTACAATATTGTTTCAAGCATTCGCTAAACCTTCCTAAATATATATATATATATATATAATATTATATATATATATATATATAATATATATATATATATATATATTATATATATATATAATATATAGAATATATATATATAATAAAATAAATAAATAAAATTCCCTTTATTCATCCCATGGGGAAATTTGTCTCTAGGGTCTATTCCAAGGGGAGACTGGCAATTTTTCCTTTGGGGCGTGTATTGTTTTTTTTTTTTTTTTCATAAACCGGGCCTAAAACCAATTCTTTTTTTTTGTTTTTAGTTAATATAAAAAAAATAGATTTTAAAAATACTTTTGATCCCACTCATTACATATATTGGGCCCTCATATTATTTCCCGTTTTTTTTTAAATTTAAAGATGGGGGATTTTTATTTTAAAGAAAGGGGTTTTTTTTGTTTTTTCCTTTTAGTTGCGATTTTTTTTTTCCCTTGTTTTTCTATTTTTAAAAAATCTTTTTTTATTTGTTTCTCTCAAAGTGATTTGTTTAAATTTTTTTTTTTTTTTTTCCCAAAAGAAATGAATAACAATTTTTTACCTTTTTTTAAAATTTTTTTTTTTTGAAAAGGTTTTGCGGTCAACACTACTCCTGTACGGAAGTATTGACTGTAACTTTCACATTTTTTTTAATCTAAAGATTTTTTTTTTTAATTTCCATTTTAAAATTTGTGACAGAAGAGTCTTTTAGTGCATCAAATTTATTTTTTCAGGGGTTTTTTTCAGTTTTTTTTGATGATATGGAGCGTAAAAAATTACACATTAAACCCCATGGACTTTTGAGATTTCTTTCTGCAAGAACTATAAACCCACTATTCAATCACTGTTTTGTAAACAAAGAGATCAGAAAAAATCCAAAAGCCATTTTGAACTAGGTTTATTTTTGGTGTCTGGTAAAATACATTTTTAGCTGGGGGGCCCTTGCCGTTGACAAATTTCTTTTTTTTTTATAATTCTTTTTCCCAGATATTTTATATTTGCTTTGAAAGATTGTTAGAGTTGTGTGGCCGAGGCATGCCCTTTCACCTACGCCCCAAAACAAGCAATCCGTTGAAAAGGGGGCCTACTGGCCATGGACAAAAAAGTCACTTGAAACCGATCAAGACTTAGAAGACCCTGATCTCATACTCTGCCCATCAATATACCACCCCTTTTCCCATTGACAAAAATTTAGTAACTCTAGTCACGAAAAAGTATAGGCAAAAGGGGGCTTCTCCGAAATTTTAATCCTAGGCATAAAAATTTCACCCTTGTTTCAAAAAATGAACAACAACGTTATGGCATGAATAGAAAAAAGATGATATGGGCAGAATAAAGCAATAATAATGAGACGAGAGAAATTTTAAACGAAATGGAGTAGATGAAATTTGTCTTCCCTTGGGGTGATTTAGAATACTCCAGGGTCTGACTGAAAAACGCCAAAGTTAAGGTAAGCTTGATATTTTTAAAAATTTTTAAAAGTTTTGGGTCTGATAAAAATTTTTCCCACTGTTTCAAGGCAGTATTATATTGGGATGGATAAAGGGCAAAAAGTAATTCACAATTGAAATAATAAAAACAAAAAATTTGGTGTAAACACTTCATTTGGCCGACTGGACAAACTGATACCAGTAATACGGTAATGAACCTTGCTGATAATTTCTTAAAACCGAGAAAAGAGTATTGATGAAAAGGGCCTCAAATTTATTACTAACACTCAGTTTCAGTACTTGGGCCGAGACCATGGGATTGGCCGGAAGCGTGTGATGGCAGGTAGATAGTCCATGCGTAGTTTGGGGAGGGGGGGGGGGGGGGGGGGGGGGGGGGGGGGGGGGGGGGGGGGGGGGGGGGGGGGGGGGGGGGGGGGGGGGGTAGTAATAGTAGTAGTAGTAGTAGTAGTAGTAGTAGTAGTAGTAGTAATAGTAGTAGTAGTAGTAGTATAGTAGTAGTAGTTTGTTGTTGTTGTTGTAGTAATGTGGTAGTAGTAGTAGTAGTTGTAGTATAGTGGTAGTAGTAGTAGTGTAGTATAGGGTAGTAGTATAGGTTTGTAGTAGTAGTAGTAGTGTAGTAGTAGTAGTAGTAGTAGTAGTAGTAGTATATAGTAGTAGTTTGTTGTTTTTGTTGTTGTTGTTGTTGTTGTTATTGTAGTAATCTGTTAGTAGTAGTAGTAGTTATAGTATTAGTAGTATAAGTAGTTAGTAGTAGTAGTATTAGTAGTGTATAGTAGTAGTAGTAGTTGAGTAGTATAGTAGTGTGTAGTAAATATAGTAGTTGTAGTAGTATAGTTTGTATAGTAGTATAGTAGTAGTAGTAGTATAGTATATAGTGTTTTTTTGATAAGGGGATTAATAGATGATATACAGTAGAATAGTAGTAGTATATTTATATACCAACAAGTATATACTCGTATAGGCATATAAAGAACATTAGTTGTAGTTGTTGTTGTTGTTCTCGTTTTGTGTTGTTGTTGTTTTAAACCAGTGTCAACAGCATTGGAAAATGTGTGGTTCAATTTTGCTAATGAAAGAATTGAACACCAAGACTTCATGTGATAAAATTTGAGATTTGAATTTTAGACAATGTAAAAACCTTTGATTTCAAAAAGAAAAGCCCTAATGGACCAATCACAAACCATCCAGCCAAAAGTTGAAGATACTCATGAAAAATAAAACATATGTTACCTCTCGTCTCAAAACGGCATTATGTCGGGACCAGAAAGCTAAAAAAACAAATTATAGTTAAACTGGTCAAAATAAGAAACCTTGGGATTTACCACAGTAAAATGATATTTCTTCTCCTCTATAAAGCATATAAACACAACTTAAGCATGATATTTCTGTCAACAAATTCCATTTTCAGCATCTTAATGAATCCCGACTTAATACCGTTTTGAGCGAGGGTCCACATATTTGCACCACAATTATTTGATATTACATCTGACACATTTCCAGGATAAACTGAATGAAAAAAAGACGAGGCATGGAAACATTAGCAAATGAAGCAACCCATTGTTTTGTGTGCAATTATGGTGGGACTGGCGGCCAGTTAAATGTAAGACCTTGCAATTATATGGTGTATGAAAATCTCCTCTCTCTCTCCTCTCTCTCCTCCCT
>NW_027625859.1:0-6660 GCF_034508935.2 Berghia stephanieae
CGTTCCCAACAACTTGATCAGGTGAGTTTCCCTACGTCGACGGGCGGAAGTGTCCGAATGGCAAAAACTGAGCACACACACACGCACACACTGTACATCGCAGTGGTCTGGCAGATTGAAGTGTCTGGCCACTGCTGTGTCTGCACAGTTCGATATGTCACGCAAGTGCTGCACGAATCTGTCACCCAGCCTCTTTCCGGTCTCACCAACGTAAGCAATCCCACACAGGGAGCACGTAATCGCATAGACTAGATTACGGTCAGTGCAAGTAAACGGCCGCCTGATGTCCCAAATCTTGTCTGGAAAGCTGACTCTGTCATACTCCCACAGTTGCCCAAAGTCTTGCATCGGGGTCGCATACACGATCTGGCTTTAGGTCCATCCCTAGGTATGGGTTCCAGGCGGCTTCTGACAAGGAGATCCCTCAGGTTACGATCCCGTCGATATGCTACCAACGGGGGTTCTGAGAAAACTCTGTGGGTGTCTTCGCCCGCCTGGAGGATCCCATAGTTCTGCAATAGGATGTTCCTCACTTGATCGGCATGGGGGTGATGCGTGAGGACTAAAATGGGACGCTGTGTCTCCTGCTTCCTGGCATTGCGAGGCCTCATTGCTGCTTCTCTCGACACGAGGCTGGCTTTCCGGACAGCCTTAAGCAAAACCCTTTCGGGATATTCCCGTGCCCTAAAAAAATCGAGCATGCGATCACGTTGAAGCGCAAATTCATCATCTTCCAGACAGAGTCTCCGCAAGCGGAGTATCTGACTGAATGGGATGGAGTCTTTGCACTTCACCGGATGGGATGACCGATAGAGCAGGTAGCTGTGACTGTCCGTTTCCTTGTAGTGTACAGTGGTCCGTACTCCCGTGCTGGTCAATACAGCCTTGATGTCCAAAAAGTTCACCTCAGAGGTTGAAATCTCATAAGTGTACTCTATGGACGGGTGGAAGGAGTCCATCGCTAGGATGAACCCTTTCAACTGGCTGTGGGTCAATGACGTAATGCCGAAACAGTCGTCAATGTACCTTTTGAACAGCTCGGGGGCAGGTCCACTGTACTGATGGAAGAAGGTTTCCTCAAGGTAGCCCATGAAGAGGTTAGCATATGAGGGACCCATCTTGGTGCCCATCGCAACACCTGAGATCTGATGGAAAAATACATCATTGAACTCAAAAGTGTTGAGTGTGAGCACAAGTTCGGTGAGCCTCACAATGCTGTTGCTGGAAATCCCTGGTAATGGATGGCGGTCGACGAAATGCCTGATGGCACGCAGTCCGTCAGGATGCGGTATGGATGTGTACAGTGCCTTCACATCCATGGTGAAAATTAGCCGTGGACGTTCATCCTGGAATCGAATTTCGTCAATGACACCAAGAGCATGGTTAGTGTCCTTGATATACGATGGCAGGGTGGGAACTATACGTTGAAATACCGCATCGAGGAACTGCGATACCTTCTCTCATTTGAGTTTTTTCGTTGATTCACTTGAATTATACTTCTGCTGCCATACCGTGTTTTTGGACCGTCCCCATCAGTGTTACCTAGTGCTTTACGTAGGTATAGTGTTTATTTCTGTTTTATTTGTACTGCTATATGTTGCACTTTTTAAATATACTTTTCAGTTTATCAATCTAGCTTTATCCAACATTGCACTATCATCACCTTTTCATTACTCTCATATTTATATATTTATTTACACTCTTCTCCCCTACCAGTCTACCTCTTTTAGCACACTATCCCCCCCCCCCCTCCTTATCATTTACATCTCAGCATTATTTTTCACCACACCCACGTTTTCAACCACTACCTCTCTCTTACCACAGTCTATCCCTCCCTTCCTTTCTCTCATTCACTCGCCTCTCCAGTTTACCTATACTTATTGATTACCTTACTCATCCTTTTAGCCTTTCGCCCTCTTTCCCTATTTTCACCATGCCTCATACATCTCCCAAGCAACTCTTGCGCTCTTCCTTACGGGACATTCGTACGTTTCTTTCCTCTTTCCCTATCCACCTATCTCAAGTAGGCTACACTCTCGCCCACGCCACCCTCTATAAAACTCGAGCTAGCAGCCACTTGAATTTCTTAATGTAATGCCTTAGGAAACGCACGGCCCCTAAAGGATTCGTTTCACATTTCCACCCTTCTTTAGGCTCTCTAACCTCATCCCAGTTCTCCCAGTTTCTGGAATTAGAATCCAAGTGTGCCATGCAACGACTTAGACTTACTACAGACATCCTTCGCAAACAGATATCCAAATTAACACACACCATCGACACATCCTCCACATGCTTGAGGCATCGTACTTATCATAATCATTTACTTTACAAAGCCATTAGGTTATTCATACATTTATGTAATCAACATTACCATGCATGCTTAAATTATGTCAAAACCAGTAAATTAGATGCTCTCTTTCCTAACAGAATTACACATCTTGACGATAACCTCCCTTCCCATTCGGCAACACTCCCATCGGTGGATTCACCATTGAACCTTCCTCTGGCCCCACTGCTCTTAATGGCACCCATAACCAGCCAGTCACCATTGGTGGTTTGGGAGTCCCCCCAACAGCCGGGGACCAGTCTGGAAGCGATCAATTCACCCCACCCACCAGCGAACCCACCCACGTGATGGATAATGTTGGAGCTATCCCCCCCAGTAGGAACCACAACAACCACCGGCTGGTGGTTTCTGTCCCCCCGACCATCCAGTTGAGCAGTGCAGAGGAATCGGTCTTAAGGAAAGGTCTCAAGTTCATCCCACTGCGAAGAACGTCCGATCAGTCCCGCATTGAGTCGGATGTACGTCGCTTCATGCGTATTTTACGCTTGAAGTATCACTTCAAAGATGATGAACGTGACCATGACTATGACCGTGACCCTGAGGATCCGTTTGCCGCTTTTTCACGACGTAAAAGAAACTGGACTCCTAGTCCTGGCAAGTCCCCTACACTCGACCTGTTTATCCAGACTTGTCTTAGACAGATAGAGGCACTACGACCCACACCTATCAAGAGGTCTAACCTCACCCGTCTTGAATGGGCTGCTGTACGATCACTTAGATCACGTCGTGATATAGTGATCAAAGCGGCTGATAAAGGAGGGGCCGTAGTTGTTTGGGACGCTGAGCTCTATAGAGCTGAGGGCCACAGGCAATTGAGTGACCAGATATTTTATGAGAAAGTGACTTCGGACCCAACACTTGCTAACAACACCAGAGTCCACCAGACAATCCAGTCTTTGATATCGCAGGGAGAATTACCTAGTAGAGCAGAGGTCCTTAAACACGACCCCAGCGACCTAGGTAATCCATGTTTTTACATGCTCCCTAAGATACACAAGATCCGGGAATTGTCTGACACTCCACCTGGAAGGCCGATTGTGTCGGCTATCTCGTGCCCCACTGAGAAGGTATCGCAGTTCCTCGATGCGGTATTTCAACGTATAGTTCCCACCCTGCCATCGTATATCAAGGACACTAACCATGCTCTTGGTGTCATTGACGAAATTCGATTCCAGGATGAACGTCCACGGCTAATTTTCACCATGGATGTGAAGGCACTGTACACATCCATACCGCATCCTGACGGACTGCGTGCCATCAGGCATTTCGTCGACCGCCATCCATTACCAGGGATTTCCAGCAACAGCATTGTGAGGCTCACCGAACTTGTGCTCACACTCAACACTTTTGAGTTCAATGATGTATTTTTCCATCAGATCTCAGGTGTTGCGATGGGCACCAAGATGGGTCCCTCATATGCTAACCTCTTCATGGGCTACCTTGAGGAAACCTTCTTCCATCAGTACAGTGGACCTGCCCCCGAGCTGTTCAAAAGGTACATTGACGACTGTTTCGGCATTACGTCATTGACCCACAGCCAGTTGAAAGGGTTCATCCTAGCGATGGACTCCTTCCACCCGTCCATAGAGTACACTTATGAGATTTCAACCTCTGAGGTGAACTTTTTGGACATCAAGGCTGTATTGACCAGCACGGGAGTACGGACCACTGTACACTACAAGGAAACGGACAGTCACAGCTACCTGCTCTATCGGTCATCCCATCCGGTGAAATGCAAAGACTCCATCCCATTCAGTCAGATACTCCGCTTGCGGAGACTCTGTCTGGAAGATGATGAATTTGCGCTTCAACGTGATCGCATGCTCGATTTTTTTTAGGGCACGGGAATATCCCGAAAGGGTTTTGCTTAAGGCTGTCCGGAAAGCCAGCCTCGTGTCGAGAGAAGCAGCAATGAGGCCTCGCAATGCCAGGAAGCAGGAGACACAGCGTCCCATTTTAGTCCTCACGCATCACCCCCATGCCGATCAAGTGAGGAACATCCTATTGCAGAACTATGGGATCCTCCAGGCGGGCGAAGACACCCACAGAGTTTTCTCAGAACCCCCGTTGGTAGCATATCGACGGGATCGTAACCTGAGGGATCTCCTTGTCAGAAGCCGCCTGGAACCCATACCTAGGGATGGACCTAAAGCCAGATCGTGTATGCGACCCCGATGCAAGACTTGTGGGCAACTGTGGGAGTATGACAGAGTCAGCTTTCCAGACAAGATTTGGGACATCAGGCGGCCGTTTACTTGCACTGACCGTAATCTAGTCTATGCGATTACGTGCTCCCTGTGTGGGATTGCTTACGTTGGTGAGACCGGAAAGAGGCTGGGTGACAGATTCGTGCAGCACTTGCGTGACATATCGAACTGTGCAGACACAGCAGTGGCCAGACACTTCAATCTGCCAGACCACTGCGATGTACAGTGTGTGCGTGTGTGTGTGCTCAGTTTTTGCCATTCGGACACTTCCGCCCGTCGACGTAGGGAAACTCACCGGATCAAGTTGTTGGGAACGCTGACTCCACGCGGACTCAACACCAGGATTGACCACCACTAGATGTCAACGTCACCCATATTCATCACCACTGCTGCTCTCACTTCTGCCACTACAGCTACTGCTGCTGCTACTACTACTACTTCTACTACTTCTACTACTACTACTACTACTTCTACTACTACTACTACTACTACTACTACTACTACTACTACTACTACTACTACTACTACTACTACTACTACTACTACTACTACTACTATTACTACTACTACTACTACTCTACTACTACTACTACTACTACTACTACTACTACTACTACTACTACTACTACTACTACTACTACTACTACTACTACTACTACTACACTACTACTACTACGACTACTACTACTACTACTGTTCATACTACTAAAAGTACAACTCTACCTACCTACCTACCTACCTATCTATCTATCTATCTATCTATCTATCACATCTATCTATCTATCTAGCTAGCTAGCTAGCTATCTATCTACTGATTATCCACCGATTCATAGTCATCTACCTTCCTAGCTCTCTCTCATCGTGTCCAATCATCCACTTTTTCATCCATTAATATACATATAGACCCAGCTATCACTCGGCTGTTTACTCGCCCTCTCTCACCTCTCCTCCACCCTCTCTCTCTCTCTCTCTCTCTCCTCTCTCTCTCTCTCTCTCTCTCTCTCTTCTTTCTTTCTTTCTTTCTTTCTTTCTTTCTTTGTCCCCCCCTCCCTCTTTCTCCCTCCCCCCCCCCTCTCTATCTCTCTCTGATTCCCCCTCTCTACCGGTCCGCCTCAAACCAACCCCCCCCCCGCCCCTTTTTTTTTTTTTTTAAATTTTTTTAAATTTTTATTTTTTTTTTTTTTTCTTTTTTAACCCCCCCTCTCTCTCTCCTCTCTCTCTTTTCCCTCTTCTCTTCTCTCTCTCTCTCTCTTCTCTCCCCCTTTCTCCCCCTCTTTTCTGACCATCTACCTATCTATGCCTATCCATCTATCTATTTTTGGTGTTTCCCTTTATTCGCACGTTCCTTCGGAAGATTCGCCCTTCGCTCACCAGCAAACCCCCCCCCCCCCCCACCTCCGCCGGACCCTTTCCCTCGCCCCCTCCCCCCCCCCCCCCCCCTACTGTTCCACTACAGCGTTCTTAAAACTACTACTACTTACTACTACTACTACTATACTACTAACTATCTATACTACATTCTAAAACTACTACTACTAATACTACTACTACTACTATACTACTACAAATATAACTTACTATACTACTAACTACTACTGCAAACTCCCAAATATGTCTTTTATCTTCCTTTATAGTCGGGAAAGTTCTTTTCCCCTGACGCTGCCCTTTTGCTTATCAAAGATCACCCCCCCGGGGGCACCTACCCTTACCCACGCCCGCTAACATTTCTTCATACTGAAAAACCCCATTGGTACAACGATACAATTTTTTTCATTATTTTTTGTTTGTTTTCCCTTTATTTTTTGGGATTGTTTGCTGACGAAGGGTTTGTACCGAAAGTCCCCTTTTTTGTTTTTTTTCCCCTACGAAGCCTTTTTTTCCCTTTCACTCTTTCGTTGTATAGTACCAAAATTTAACCTGTTGCCATCATCAAAACCAAATCGTCAACGTTACCCTATCAATACAAAAAACAACACGTTTCCCTATTATTTCCAAAATTTCCTGTTGTCATCAATTTTAACACTTTTGCCATATCGTATCAATATTGCTATCCAGTAGGGTTTTGTTTTTGAGGGAGAAAGATACCGAATTTCATGAGACAAAAAA
>NW_027625860.1:0-6659 GCF_034508935.2 Berghia stephanieae
TATCACTCAAACAAAAAGCAGAAAAAGTTTTTTCAATACTTTAGTAAAACACTTACAACACACTTTTCATTTTCTTAAAATTTATGATGTAAAAAAAAAATTTGATAAGAAAAATGTTGGTTTTTATCGAAACGAATTTTACGTTTTTCCTATGATAAAATCCTTTGGGCCCAAAGGGAGTTCACATTTTGCCATCCGGAAGTATAAGGGGCCAAAACACAAAAACTCTGTGTAACCATGAACTTTATTGTCGGTTAAACATTCATGAAACAACTCACAAACGCGGGGGAAAAAAACAATAAAAAGGCCTGAGTGACGTCATTTTCGAACTATCTAACGGGAAAGGGAGAGTTAACCACTAACATGGGATAATGTGAAAAGAATTTTTCCCCCAAAGATTTCGACTTTTCGCCGTCAGAATCAGGATTTCGATTATGGACCTTCGGTCCGAAGGCGGGCTGCTCCAAAAAAGCAGCCAAGAAAAAACAAAAAGTAGATGTCAAACAAAAAACCGGTTCCAATTCATTGGTGGGGGAAACTAATACCAATTCCGGG
Organism: Berghia stephanieae; assembly: GCF_034508935.2. NCBI lineage: Eukaryota > Metazoa > Mollusca > Gastropoda > Nudibranchia > Aeolidiidae > Berghia > Berghia stephanieae. The sequence goes on from NW_027625860.1 coordinate 556, forward strand.
GGCGAGTGTCTTTGATACCTTGTTTTGTCAAAAGCTTTGAAAAGTTAATAGAAAAGGGAACGACACAGACAAAAAGAGGGTTTTTAAAAAATTTACTTAATTATTTCCCTTTCCCAACATACCTTTTTCATCTCGTCGTCTAAAAGTCCCAGGAGCCAGACTAAAAGTTTAAAAATTTTATTCAATCTTAGGCTTTGGGGCCAATAATTATACAAATTTATGAAAAAATCATGAATGAAAAAAAAAAAAGGAAAAATATTAAAGGGAAACCCAAAAAAAAACGATACCATTAATAACCACAAAAAATAAAAAAATTTTTAATACCACAAAAATTTACAACAGCAACAACGATATTGATAATAATAAAAATAATAATAATAATAAAAAATAATAATAATAATTTTTAAAAAATTGAGAGATAAAGATGATGGAGATAATAGTATTTGTATTGTTTTTTTAACGAGGCCCAAAATTTACCCCCCATTCTTTGAAACAAAGAAGGGAATTACATAAATGGGGGTAATTTAATAATTTTTGAAGTAAAAAAAGGGTACGATAAATTTCTTTCCGCCATTTTACGTTTATGAGGTGGCTGTACATTTGATCTATGGGGGGACACTCATTTCCCGGATCGAACCCCTTGGTTCGAGTTTCGCTCTGAGCAGTGCATAGTTGAGCCCTTTGTAAATGATACCTTCCGTTAACAGCGTTGTCTCTGTCTGAAAAAAAATTATAATATCTCCAAAACAACGTCGGTCTTGTTCACTTTTTAAGTTGGCTGTTGCCGGGACCATTGTAAAGCGCTTTGAGCGTGTTAAGTGGAAAGTCCAAAATACAAGAACAAGTTTTGTTTTTAATTTGTGATGATTTTCTCTCTCTCTCTCTCTCTCTCTCTCTCTCTCTTTTTTCTTTCTTTCTCTCTTTCTCTGGCCTTCTTCTCTCTCTTTTTCTTTCTTCTTTCTCTGGCTCTCTCTCCTTTCCTTTTCTATTTCTCGGCTTCTCTCTCCTTTCTTTCCTCTCTTTCTCTGGCTCTCTCTCTCTCCCTGTCTCTCCCTTTTTTCTTTCTCTGGGCCCCTCTCTCTGTCTCCTCTTTCTCTCTTTCTCTCTCTCTCTTTCTCTCTCTCCTTTCTTTCTCTCTTTCTCTGGCTCTCTCTCTCTCTCTCCCTCTTCTCTCTTCTCTCCCTCTCCTTTTTTCTCTCCGGGACTTGGGGCGAAAAGTATCTCGAATTGGAAAAAGCAACGAAATGCGATGCTCGGGGGATTGTGAATTAAAATCAAAAAATCAAAGGCTTAAGGAAAACCCACGTTTTGGACAGTTTTATCGCAAAAAAAATATTTACAATAATTTAGTTTCATTTTGTGATACCTTATGATGAAAAAAGGGGGGGAAGTGGCCGAATGGTTTAAAAGGCATTGCACCGTGATCCCGGGTGCCCCGGGGTTTAGCCCCGCTTCAGGCACTTTCGTTTTTTCCCCTTGGGGAAGATTATTTAAACCCCCAATTTGCTCACTTGGACAAAGGGGGGATTCCTGTTACAAGACACTTGTTTTTATGAGTTTTTTTTTGGAAGCCAGGCGGGCGATATCTTATTAAAATATCGTGGTGCAAAAGGCATATTTTTTTTTTTATGAAAATATTATTTTTTTGTTGTTGTTGTACCCTTTTCAATGCAAAAAAGTTTGTATTTACAGTGATGAACTCATCCATATACATATTTCATGATTATACACATATGACAATTTTTTTTTTCACCTTTTTTTTCATTATAATTTTTAAAAAAATACATTTTTGTGCAAAAAAAATCCTTTTTGGGGGGTTGCAATAAAGTATCTTCTTCTTTTTCTTCTTCTTCCCCCTTTTTTTCTTCTTTTCTTTTTTTCCCTTCCTTCTTCTTCTTCTCTTCTTTTCTTCTTTTCTTCTTCTTCCTTCTTCTTCTTCCTTCTTTTTTTTCCCTTTTTTTCTTCTTCCTTTCCCTTCTTCTTTTTCTTTTTTTCTTCTTTTTCCTTTTTTTTCTTTCTTCTTCTTCTTTTCGTCTTTCTCTTTTTCTTCTTCTTCTTCTTCTTCTTTTTCTTCTTCTTCTTCTTTTTTTCTTCCCTTTTTCCTTATTTTTTCTTCTTCTTCTTCTTCTTCTTCTTTCTTCTCTTCTTCTTCTTCTTCTTCTCTTCTTCCTTCTTTTTCTTTTCTTCTTCTTCTTCTTCTTCTTTCTTCCTTCTTCTTCTTCTTCTTCTTCTTCTTCTTCTTTTTTCCTTTCTTCTTCCTTTTTCTTCTTTTTCTTCTTTTTCTTTTCTTCTTCTTCCTTCTTCTTCTTCTTCCTTTTCTTCTTCTTCTTCTTCTTCTTCTTTTCTTTCTTCTTTTTTCTTCTTCTTCTTTCTTCTTCTACTTCTTTCTTCTTCTTTTCTTCTTCTTCTTCTTCTTCTTCTTCTTTCTTCTTTCTTCTTCTTCTTCCTTTCCTTTTTTTTTTTTTCTTCTTCTTTTTTCTTTTTTTCTTCTTCTTCTCTTCTTCTTCTTTTTCCCCTTTTTCCTCTTCTTCTTTTTTTCTTCTTCTTTTTCTTTCTTCTTTTCTTTCTTTTCTTCTTCTTTCTTCTTCTTCTTTTTCTTCTTTTTTTCTTTTTTCCTTCTTTTTTCCTCTTCTTCTTTTTTTTTTTCTTCTTCTTTTCTTCTTCTTCTTCTTTTCCTTTTTCTTCTTCTTCTTCTTCTTCTTTTCCCTTTTTCTTTTCTTCTTTTTTCTTTTTCTTTTTCTTCTTCCTTCTTTTTTTTTTTTCTTCTTCTTCTTCTTCTTCTTTTTTATTTTTCTTCTTCTTCTTCTTCTTTTTTCTTCTTCTTCTTCTTCTTCTTTTCTTTTTCTTCCTTCTTCTTTTTTCTTCTTTTTCTTTTTTTTCTTCTTCTTTTTCTTCTTTCTTTTCTTCTTCCCTTTTTTTCCCTTCCCTTTTTTTCCCTTCTTCTTCTTCTTCTTCCTTTTTTCTTCTCCTTTTCTTTTCTTTTCTTCTTCTTCTTTCTTCTTCTTCTTTTCCCTTATTCTTCCTTCTTTCCTTTTCTTTTCCCCTTTTCTTTTTTTCTTTCTTCTTTTCCTTCTTCCTTCTTCCTTCTATTATTTTTATTTTATTATTATTATTTTTATTATTATTATTATTATTTAATTTTATCATCAATGATGATATAATAATAAAATAATAATTTAATAATAATAAAAAAAAAATAATAATAATAATATTATAATAATAAAATTAATACTCTTTATTTTCCATCTAAATTTCCCCCAAAGTTTTTTGGGGGTTTTTTTTCTTTGCTTTTTTTTTTAAAATTTTTTGTTTTTGATTTTTGTTGTTTTTTTTTTTTTTTTTTTTTGTTTTTTTTAATTTTTTTTCTTTCTTCTTTTTTTAAAAAAAAAAAAAAAATAAAGTACATTTTTAGCACCAAATCATTTATTTTCACACCTTTCAGTGCCGTTTGCTCACAAATAACAACCCCCTTTTGTTTTTTTTCTTAACGTTTAAAAAATATTTTTGGTGAATATCGAAGCTCAAGAAATGTAACTTGGGGGGATTGGGGCTAAAAAATTCCTGACCAACGAAAATCCAAAGCAAAGCGCAAAGGCAAACAACAGGGCAGGTCGTTGCGAAAAGAAAACCTACGATAAAAGGCGGAGACAAACAGATCGGGCAAGCTTCCTCAAAGGGTGATTGATGTATACATTTGGTATTGATTGATAGATGCAGTGACGCACCGGGCCTTTTTATTTTTTTTTCCCATCCGCGTTGGAGTTGTTCTTACAAAGTATTAACCAGACTATAAAATTAGGTTACACAGAGTTTGTGTTTTGGTCCGATATTTCCGGTTGGCAATTTTTGTAAAAACCCCTTTGGGCCCAAGCGCTTTCTATTTATAGTTTGATGCTATGCGTTTGGGGTAAAACTCACAACAACCCGGGTAGCTTTTATATATATAAATAAATAATTAAAATATATATTATATATATTTTTTTTTATATTTTTGGGCTAGTGGTCTTGTGGTATGCATCGTTTTTTGCATCGGAAGGTCCGGGGTTCGAGACCGCTCGGGCATAGTTGGATCCTTAAAAAAGATCTTTTTACTACATTCTCCCCACCGTACCATGTAAAAAAGTCCGGCCCTTTTTAAACCACGTTGCCTTGTCCAAAAAATTGTAATATCGCCTAACACGGCATTCGAAAAAAAAAACGGACCAACACACAAAGTGAAACCATGAACTTTTATAGTCTGGTCAAAACATTTTTAGTGAGAACAACTCACAAACCCCGAGGCAAAAAACAATAACAAACCCCCCAAGGACGTCACTGCAAAAAAATCTAAGATAGAATCGTTGGGCCCAAGGAGTTCAAAACATTGCCACCGGAAGTATAAGGGACCAACACAAAAAAATTGTGTAACCCATGAACTTTAAAATCGGGTTTAATCCAGTTTAGTGAGAACAACTCACAAACGGGGAAAGGAAAAAACAAAACAAAAGCCTGATGAGTCATCTCATACTATCATCCCCGCTGTTAAACTGCTGATAAAAGAAAACCAACCCAAGAAATCTATTTGAAAACTTAAACTTTTAAAAAATTTAAGATAGCGAATACGTTTGCAACTAGTCCCCATTTGCGGCATAAAAGCAATAACAATAATCAAAAAAAGGGTCAAATCCATTCACTTGATTGTTTATAAAAAAAACCCTACTACGTTTGTCCGAGTACGTGTGTCACAAGGTGTGTCACAAATTCCAGTTTTGTTTGGGTAAAAAAATTACGGGTTTAATTGATATAAAGGCCTTCGCTCGAGCGCTATAAAAAGACCCCTTGACGAAACAAATGTTAAATAAACGAAGATGACGTCACTCAAGTTTGTTTTTGTTTTTTTTTTTTGCCATCCGCTTTTATAGTACTCTCACAAACTCTGAACTAAATAGTTTAATTGCGCTTGGGCCCCAAGGGTTTTCAAACATTGCCATCCGGAAGTAAAAGGGCCCAACAAAACAAACTCTGTGAACCCATGAACTTTATTTGGTTAATACATTTATGAGAACAACCCCAAAAACCGTTGAAAAACAATACAAAGGCCTGAGTGACGTCATCTGCAACTATCATTTGACGTACATGGGGTTGTGAGATGTTTTACATTTCAAAATTAAAAGGGTTTGAGAGTAAAATAAAAAAAAAAAAAAAAAAAGAAAGATATATCTACTAATTTTTTTGATTTTTTTAAAAATATAAAATAATACAACACATTTTCATAGAACATTTCATTTTTTTTCTTTCGGATCAAGAACTCCGAAAGGGTGCCCATCGAAGACCGATGCCAGTTTTACATTCACAGGTGGAATTTTTCCATAAATTGGACTTCCGAAATTGCAGATAGCAACTGCTTGCGGAAAGACCGTTAAGATTTAAAATTCCAACATATCCGGCTTCGCCAGACAAGGTTTAAAAAAGCATCTCACGCCAAAAAAAAAAAATGGATTCAAACCCCTTTTTCTCTATTCACCATATGAACCCTTGAAACTGTGTCCGAAACTTTATGAGATGAAAGTTTGAAATTGGAGCAACAGTTTTCCCTTGCTTCATCCAGCAATACGAGTCTGACCCACCCACTTTGTGCACAAATTTTACAAACGGGTCCGAAGAAAAACTTTGCAAAATCGGGCCGCATTTACACTTTTCCGATAGAAAAGCCCCATTTTTTAACAAGGAATATCTGAAAAGACCACCCCGAGAAAGTCAAAGAGTTTTAAAGCCCTAATTGGGAAAGATCGGAAAAGCAAGTTGGGGGCTCGGCTCGGGACGAGCTTGGGGTGTAAACACACTGCTTAGGAAAGATGAAACCAACCCATGTACCTACCCCCCGGTAACAACAAACTTCCATTTTCCTTGTTTTTTTTCTAAAAAGCCAAAAGTACTTGGAACATTTTTTTTTTTTTGCGGATGCAATGCGGTTTGGGATAAAAAAGAATTTTTTTGTGTGTGGTTTGGTGGTGAAGAGAGAAGAGAGAGAAGAGGAGAGAGAGAGGGGGGGGGGTGGAGAGAGAAAAGGGGATAGAGATAGAAAATGAGATAGATTAAAAAAGAAGATGAGAGAGAGAGAAGGG
>NW_027625861.1:0-6656 GCF_034508935.2 Berghia stephanieae
AAAAGGGAAAAATCAGGGGGGGGGGAAAAAAAAGGAAGAAGAACAACATTTTTTTAAATCATAAATACCATCTTCTCAATTTCTGTGGACTGTGATAAAAAATCTGAATTTTTTCTTTTTCTACTGATAATTTCCACCCGAGACCACAGCTTGACAAAAAAATGAGTTTTACATTGTAAAGGATTACTTTGAACCAGATTTTCTACGGACCTAGGTTGGGAAAAAAATCCGACCTTTTTTCAGTAAGCAAAAGCCACAGCTACGATAACAGGGGGCCCCTACACTTACTGCTAAATTGCTTCTCCTCCCCACTCTCTACTACTAACTACTACTACTACTACTACTACTACTACTAACTACTACATACTAACCCACTACTACTACTACGACTACGACTACTTACTACTACTAACTACTAACTACCCACTACTATACTTTCTACTGCTGCTTGCTGCGCCTTTCCCACCTAAAATCCTACTTTCTTACTACTACTACACTACTACTTACTACTACTAACTACTTTACTACTAACTACTACTCTTACTCGCCCTACTACTACTTTCTACTACTTTCTACTACTACTACCCAACTACTACTACTACTCCCTTACTACTACCTACTACTACTTTCTAACCCACTAAATACTACTACTACTTATACTACTAACTATACTTTACCACTACTACTACTACTACTCCTACTCCTACTACTACTGTATACTACTACTAAATACTTACTACTATACTACTTACTACTACTACTACTTACTAACTACTACTACTATCACTATCACTACTACTACTACACTTACCTACTACTACTACTAAATACTACTACTACTACTACTACTACTTACTTCTACTTCTACTACTACTACCCACTACTACTATACTACTAAATATACTACTACTACTACTACTACACAACTACTACTAATAACTACTAACTACTATCACTACTACTACTACTTACTTTCTACTATTACTAAATACTACTACTACTTTCTACTAAATAATACTACTACTTACTAACTTTACTTACTACTAAATACTACTACTACACTACTACTACTACTACTATTACTACTAACTACTACTTACTACTACTAAAATACTACTACTAAATACTACTCTACTACTAACTACTACTTAACTATACTCTTACTCTTCTACCTCCCTTTCTCCTACTACTCTACTACTAACTACTACTACACTACTAAAATACTACCCCACTACTACTCCTACTCCCTCCCACTACTACTCCCTTCCTTCCTCCTCCTTTTCTACTTACTACTTTTTTAAATACTACTATTTCACTACTACTACACTACTATACTACTACTTACTTAATTATTTGTTTGTTTGGGTAAAAGACGTATAGTAATACAAGTGGGTGTGTCAACGTGAGATCTGGGTGTGGAGGAAAAGTTAACAAATGATAATGAAGAAAACACTTTTGTGAAAAATTGTTTCCCCCCCTTGGGCCTAAATTTGGATTTAAAAAAGGGGGGCCCCCCCGGCTAAAATTTTTTTAAACCCCCCCGGGAAAACCCCGTTCCCCGGAATTTTTTTCAAAAAAAAAAGGAACCGGGATTAAAAAAAATAAAAGGGGCCCAAGAAAATTTGGTTTCCCAAATTTTGGTTTTTTTTACCCCCCCGGGAAACAACCCCAAAAGGTTTTTTTTTTTTTTGGAAAAAAAGTGGGGGGTTTTTTTTTTTTTTTCAATTTAAAGGGAGGAAAATTTTTTCCCCTTTAAAACCCCTTTGGTTTTTTGGGGGGGGGGGGGGAAAACCCCTTTTTAAAAAATTGGCCCGGGAAAAATTTTTTTTCCCCCCCGTAAAAAAACCCCCTAAACAGGCCCCGGGGGGCTTTTTGGGTTTTTTTTTTTTAAAAAAAATTTTTTTTTTGGGTTTTTTAAAACAATTTTTTTTCCCATTTTTCTGAAAAAACTGAAAAATTTTTTTAAGGGGCTGGGTTTTTTTAAAATTTTGGGGGCCCTTCCCCCCTTAATTTAAAGGAAATTTTTTATTTTTTTATTGGGGGTATCACCCAAAAAAGGGGTTTTTTGGGGGAAATATTATTTTTTTTTTTAAAAAAAAATTTTTTTCCCAAAAAAAAAAATGGATGGGGGTCCAAAACCCATTTTAAAAACACGTTTAAAAAAAAACCAAAACCCCTTTTTTGTCCCGTTTTTACTTTGGGGCCCGTGGGAAAACCCCCCTTTTTTTAAAGGGTTTAAAAAGTTTTTTTTTTTGGCCCCAAAAAAAGGGCCCCGGGCCCCCGATTTTTGTTTTTTTTTAGGAAAACACGGGGGCCCCCCCAAAATTGGGAAAAAAAACCCCGTTTTTTTTTAACGGGGTGGAAACAAATTTCTTCCCCCCCATTTTGGGCCCAAAAAAATGGGGGGGGGGGCCGTACCCAAAAAAAAAAAAAAACCAAAAAAAAACCAAAAAACCCAGCCCTCCCCGCAGTCTGTTTTTTCAAAAGGCCCCAAACGGGAAAATTAAAAAAAGAAGACAAAAACCCTTTTTAAAAAGGAAAACAAAACGTTGGGGGGGGGCCCAATTTTTTATTTCGGAAAAACCCCCCCTTTAAACCCCCCAAACCCCCCAAAAATGTTTTTTAGGAAAATTTGGGGGTTTTAAAAACCCTTTTCCCCCCCCCCCCACCCCCAAGGGGGCCAATTTTTTTAAAAAAAACCCCCTGAATCCCCAAATTTTCCAAACAAACCAAATTTTTAAAAAAAAAATTCTTTCCCAAACCAAACACCCCGAAAAAAAAAACAAGAAAAATGGGAAATTTTTTTTTAAACCCAAAATTCCAAAAAACCCCAAGGGAAAAAAAAAAAACCCAAACCCGTTTTTTTTAGAATTTAAACCCCTTAAAAATCAACGGTTTTTTAAAAAAAAAAAATTTAATTGGGAAAAACAAAAAAAATTTTTTTTGGGATCAAAAAACCCCAGGGTTTATTTTTTTAGAAGGGTTTTCTTTTTTTTCTTCCCCTCCCTCCCCCAAATTTCTGGGGGGGGGCCGGCCCGGGCCGGCCTTTTTCCCCCCCCAAGGGTTTAAAACCCCCCCGGGTTTTCCCCCGGCCCAGGTGGAAAAATTTTGGGGCCCTTAAAAAACCCAAAAAAAGGGGCCCGGCCCCAATTTAAAACCCCCCCGGGAAAAAAATTTTTTTTCCCCTAATTTTTTTCCCTTTTTTTGGCCCCTTTTTTCTAAATCACCCTTTTTATCCCTTTTTTTTGTTACCCCAACCCTAAGTCCCCCCCCTTTTTCTTTTCCCCCCCCCCCAACCCTTTTCCCCGAATTTAAAAAAAAATTTCCCCCCCCATATTTCCGGGGAAAAAAAGTCCCCCTTCCAAAGGTTTTTAAATTTTTGTTTTTTTTTTAAATTTTTTTTTTTTGGGGTTTTTGTTGAGAATATTGGGGTTATTTTTAAGGGGTTAAAAATGCTGGGTTTCCCAAGGGAAAACCTTTCCGGCCCAAAGGGTTTTTTTTTTGGGCGAAAGGGGAAACCCCCCCGGTTTTTTCCCCCCAAAAAGGGGGTGAGGAAGGGGCGCTCCCAGAAAAAAATTTCCTTTAGGGTTTTTTTTTACGAATTAATTTTTTTTTTTACTTTTTTGGGGGTTTGGGTTTCCCCCACGGTAAAAAGGTCCCCGCTTTTTCCAAAACCGGGGGCCCGGGGGGAAAGGGGTTTTTTTGGGTTTAAACCCGGTTTTTTTTAAAAAAACCCCCCAAAACCCAACCCCCGCCCCGGGAAAAATTTTTTTTTTTCCCCCCATTGTTCCTTTTTTGGGGGAAATTTTCTACTCCCCCCTTTTCATCTCTTGGTTGTTTCCCCAAAAATTTTAAATTGGGGCCTTTTCCCCCCCAAAATTTAAATTTTTTTTGGGGAATTTTAAAAAAAAAATTTTTTTTTTGTTTAAACCTTTTTTTTTTAAATTGGGCAATTTGGGAAAAAAAATGGGCCCTTTTTCCCTTTGCCCAAAAAAAAAACTCCAAATTTAAACATAACGGCAAAAATTTTAAAAAAAAGGGGGCTAGCCCCCCCAAAAATTTTAAAAACGTATGTTGAAAAACAAAAGGGAAAAATTTTTAAAAAAAACAAAAAAATTTTAAAAAAGTCAAAAGGGCCCGGATGGGGGAAAAAAAAAAGCGAAAAAGTGGGGATTAAAAAAATTTTCCAAATAAAAAAAATTTTCCCAAGGGGGCCCCCCTTAAACAACTAATTTTTTTTTAAAAGTAAAAGTTTTATTATTTAAATTTTAATCGAAAAACCAAAAAAGTTTTTTTCCCCCGGGGGGGGGAAGCTAAAAAATTTTTGCCCCCAAGGTTTTTTTTTTTCCCCCCCTTTTTTTTTAAAAAAAAAAAATTTTTTCCCCCCTTTTTTAAACCCTAAAATTTTTAAATTTAAAAACGGAAACCCCCGTTTTTAATTTCCCTTTCCAATCATTTTTTCCAAAAAAAAATTTTTTTTTAAAAAAAAATTTTTTTCTTTTTCCCCCGGCCCCTTTTAAATTTGGATTTTCCCTTTTTTTCCAAAAAAAAATTTTTTTTTCGGAAAAATTTGTGGGGGCAATTTAAAAAAAAAAAGCAAGGGTGAAAGTTAAAAAATTTTTTTGAAAAAAAAATTGGGGGGACTGGGGAAAAAAAAAAGGGGGGTTAAAAAAAAAAACAAATAAAAGGGAAAATTTTTTTTTTTTTAAAAAGGGGCCAAATTTTTTTTCGGGTTTTTTCCCCCCCATTGGGGGATAAATTTTAAAAATAGGGGGAAAACCCCCTTTCCCGGCCCTTTGGGGGGTGGGGAAAAAAAAAGAATTCAAAATTTTTAAAAAATTTTTATTTTTTCAAAAAGGGGGAAAAAAGCCAAAAAATAAAAAAATTTGGGGGGAAGTTCCCCCCCCTGGGGAAAAAAGGGGCCCTTTTTCAAAAAGGGGGGAAAGGCCCCCCAGGGGGTCAAAAATTCCCCAAAAGGGCCCTTGCCCCTTTTTTTTTAAATATTTTTTTAAAAAAAATGGAAAAAAAATTTTTTCTTTTTATTTTTAAAAAAATTCTTTACTTATAATTTTGCCTACAAAATTTAAAAATTATCCTACTGCCTAAAGATTTGTTTAAAATCTAATTATGTTTTGAGCAGGAGAGCCAGATCCTTACTAATTGGTTCCTTTTAAATTTCAGGAAGGCCAATCCGACAAGTTCCAGGCCAGGCTGTAGATTAACTGCCCAGTTTTCAATATTGATTCACTAACAATAAAACGTGAAGACACAAAAGTTATGATATTTATACCAACTAACTTTTAAATCATTCAAGGAAAATGGAAAGGCCCCCCTCAACCAACTAAACGTGTGAAAAATAATAGGAAGACACCTTTCCCCAAACGAAAAAACCCAAACAAACAATTTTTTTCAAAAATTTTTTTTTTGATCAAATTTAAACTTTTTTAGCACTTCTCCTCAAAGCAAAAAATAAAAAAAATGGTAAAGGCCAAGGAACGTGCTCTAATTTAACTACAAATGACTAACCGGAACTTCGAAAATTATCAACAAAACTAAAGTTAAACCCCTTGAAAACCAAGCGAAAAATTTAAAAATTATGGCAAAAGAAAAAACATTTCACAATTCATCGTAAATTATCACCGAATGTTTAGAAAAAATTTTATTAAATTTCAAAAAGAAAATATAATTTTTCAAGCATTTCCAATACTGTTATGTCCCCAACCATTTAAGTCCCAACCCATTTCGTTAAAAAAAGTCTTTTTTGTTATGCCCCTCCAGTCCCGTGGAATAACCTGCCAGAGGGCAAGGGGGGCACGGAAAAAGGTTGAAAAAGGTTTTGAGAGATTTTTATGACAAAAGAGACAGCTTCTCAAACTAGTTTAGATTGCTTTCCCGTTTCCCGTTTATTTGATATACACATTCAATAAAAAAATTGAACAAACAATTTTTTATGTATAATAAAATAAAGTATTTTAATTTATATCAAAAATAATTTTTTTAAAAAAATTTTTTAGGTAGGTGAAAAGTTTTTTTTAAAGGGGGTTTTACTGATTTAAAATCAGAAATTGATTTTTTTTTTAATATCATCATATTTTTTCTATTTTTTTTCCCTTTAATATTTTTGTTGCTTGTTACCAAATTTTTTTTTGTTATGTATAAACGATAATATTGTGTTTTTTTTTTCCGACAATAAATAAAATTTTATTTTCCATTTAAAATTCAATTTTTTCAAACTTTTTTCCCCCCACCAAGAAAATTTTGGTACATCATTGGTCGAAAATTCAGGGAAAAAAAAGATAACCAAAAACATTGCAATCTTACGTAGTCAGTAAAATTGAGGAGGGGGGAAGTTTTAACCGAAGAACAAATCTAAGTTACAATTCCAATCCATGAAGGAATGCTAAAAAGGTAATTTCACTCTATTTTCAAATATTGAAATAATCTTCTTCCCTATGGAGCCCCCGTTATTGAATTATCAATAGTTATGAAAAAGGGTTTTTTGTTCAAAGTCAGCTACTGATGAAAATGATTGCGTTCCCCATTTATAGAAAAAGTTTTTGGAAATAGTGGTACGTTGGGGACCCCATCCCATCATGGTTGTTTTTGGGGTGTTTGAATTGTGCTATATATATTAAATTTTTACAACAAAGGGTTTT
>NW_027625862.1:0-6657 GCF_034508935.2 Berghia stephanieae
CCCCATTTTTGCACTTTAACAATACCAAAAAATTATTTAAATACTTTAAATTTTGATTTTAAGTCTCAAGGTAATTTTGTCCAAAACCCAAATGTGTTTCTTAAATTTCATAAAATATAATTTTGCCCAGTCCCCTTTTGCCAACAATATCGTTATGAGTTTTCTAGATAATCGAAATTGCAATATAAAATTGTATAGTTACGTCCTTTTGTTTTTAACTACAATCTTTTTATCTTGGTATGGTAATAAATACAGTATGAGTATATTGTAGATTTAATTCAAAACCCCCTTTATTGAACAGGTAAATATGATTGAAAAAGTCCTTTTTGAAAAGAATAAGACACTGTAAAATATGATGATGATTTGATGAGGATGGTGCACATCATTACTTAGTAGGTTAACCTTTTTTTCCCTATAAGAAATATTGATCAAGGTAATTTATATTATCATCCACCTTCATTAAGATCATAAAAATATTATCTGTTAAACTAAAATACAGCCTATTTTTCCGAAAAATACAATAATGACAAGATCATTTTTACCTGGCTATACAGAAATTGATCAATCCACCAGAGGGAAATAAAGAACCATCAAAATGACAGTAAGGTTTACTTTTGGTTCCCTGTGATATCCCAAGAATTACCACCTGTTAGAGAGAGAAGTCAGTTAAGAGAAGTTTTAAACTGAAATTGAAAAGCTATAAACATTCAAAAACACTCAACACAGTGTATTAGAGTTATATTTCAAAATATCTTTGTTATATTTTTCAGAGGTGACACGTAGACAAGTGCCATAAAATTTTACCATATACATTTTTTGATTTGTGAAAGTACTTAACATTGTCGCACCTATTCACACCTGTGAAATCTTTTTTAAATAATTTTTTTTGGTGTTTACAACAATGCCATAGCACTTTGAACACACACAGCATTTTATAATTCATCATGTTTAGTACTAGTTTAAATTTTTAACATAAAGACAATGTTATCTCATTGATGTTAATATTTAAATAATCAGGGAAATCCCAAAAGTATCCCACTACAAATAAAATGTGTTATGTGTAACTCTCACATAAAGTTAATTGCAGGGGAAAACATCCACTAAAAAATAAGCAGTACTTGAGGGGACATATGTGGAGTTATTTGGGTTTTCGTTATTTATTCTGTATTAATTTCTTCTCTCATTAATTACTCACTTAAATTGTACTATCAGTCGCTAAAGGAAAAGCTATGTTTAACAAAAACCAACAGCATTTCATCTCATTTTTTAAAATCCCATTATGCTTAATCTAACCTTACTTTACCCTAATTTCCATCTTTCTATGCTTTGATTTTCACGTAGCTATCTAAATCAAGATTCTGTTTATCCTTTGTCCAGCTTTTAAAAACGCAATAAAGGGCAAGCAGCATTTTCTATGCTTTGCAGATATTGCCTGTGGCCTGTGAAAGAGAGTCTTAAAGCAATGATTCCTGGTGGTTTGATTCAACACACAGTTGTTGCACAGGCTTTGTAATAATCTGAGATCATCATTATTTTTTTTTTAATGCAATACAGAGAGAGGGTTTCAGAACAAATTTTTTTTACATCCTTAAAAAGTTAATCCTTCTTTCATCAGTGCAATTATTTTGAAATAATTTTTATACGCATACATTCAATTTAAAGCAACACATAAAATTCAATTTTGTTTTCATCGACTAAAAAAAATGTATATTCAGCAATATTTTAGATCAAATCCGCTGAATAAAAAAATACATGATGAAATGTTTGTTTATTCCAGTATTTGATGAACAGTCATTTAATACCTTTAATTTGACAAACATGAAGGACTGTCCGACAACAAAGAGAGGTTCTGCCAACATCTCGATGGTTGATGATAGTGCAAACAAAAACACACCCAAGGAAATCCACCAATGGTGGGTTGCTCCAGCATGTAAACCCATACTATACTCAATATTTGGCACATATCACAGCCAATGGGACTCTGTAATACATTATTAATATGGGATAATATTTTCAAATGAATATAAACTATAGTATAAAATTGCTACATAACTATTGCTAATATAATATAAGCAAAATTTTTCGAATATAAAATAAATTATCTTCCAACTTTATTATTTATTCAAATAAAAAAGCTACCAGCTAAAAATCATAAAAACATCAAATGTTTATATTACACTTCTCAGTTTACTTTGAGACAAATAAAAGGGAACTATTTATTTTCATTACCTCATAATTCAATATTTTAACACGATGTTATCTACTGCCAAGGACTTTATTTCAAAAAGAAAAAAGAAAAATTTCTATGCCTTTCATTTACTTTTGAATTCCCTATCTAACTAAACACTTTCATGTTTAAAAAATGTTTTGGTATTGGCATAATGCAAAACTCCTAAAAGTATTCCTAGCCCCTTTCTTATAAACTAAAAGGTAAAAGCGATGAGGACATTAAATTTATGCTTCACAGCTTAAAAGAGAAAATTAGAAGAAACAAGTGTTTATTTTACTCACAGTGAGATGCAACTCAAAAACAAGCATGCAACAAATTTTCTATCTCTGTGTTGTTCCCCTGAAACAGTCCTTTAAAAGAAAATGAACGGAAAAAAAAATGATAAAATTCTAATTAAAAAATTGATAAGTTATAAATCAAAAGAGTAATTGGTTGTAAAAATTAAAACATAATCTTTTACGGGGCACCACAGGATATTAATGACATGGGTCCAGTTCCTTTTCTTCCCCCTTTGCTGAGACGGGCCCCTTAAAAAAGCTTCTTTTGCCAGGAATATTGTAGTGGAGTACAAAAGCGTCAACCTGGAGATAAAACCAGTGGTAATCAATTATTTGATGGTAACTTCTTTACTGTGCATAAATTGGATATTTTTATTGCGGGTTCTGTGGAAAGTGTCTCCTTCCTTCTCGAAAGTCCAACATGAACTGACACCCCAGGGTGATTTTTCATTTGAAACCCCAATTCTGAATTGGTGTTATGAGGTAGATTTAAGTAAATACATCTGTCATCACTTGTTTAAGTTAACATCAACCACCATTTTCAGAAAGTGCTTGGGGCTTGGATAAGACAAAATCATGTAATCTCTCAAGTAAACATAAAATCACATTTTCATAAATCAAATTGACGTTGTTGTGTAATAATACCCCCAACACACAATGGTGAATATTCCACAAGAGCTATAAATTGTGGGTTCTTGGTTTTCTAACAAGCAATGGCTGTGAGCCAGCAAACTGTTTCAGAAGATTAATTTTTCACTTGACATTGGAATGTTTTTTGATTTATAGATGTAAATAAAATAAGTATCAAAATGGGATTAGCCTAATTGATATCATTTTTTCTTCTTACCTGAATTCACTACACCAAGAAGTTCTCTAGACACGTAACGAAGAATAAATCCATTAAGAGCAAAGGTTTGTGATTCTCAAACTGAACTGAAAATAAAATCAAGTAAGTTATTCATCATCATTAAAATTGTTTCCTCTGGTAGGTCGGATGGCAAGGGAAGGAGGAGGGGGTTGGGGGGGAGTGAGAGGGGAAGGGGGTTTTATGAACCTTGTCATCAAAACATTGATTGGGTAGCTAGATCTTGGAATCTGGTAGAAATATACTTATTGATGGACTTAAAATCAAAATCCAAAAAGTATAAAGTAATTGTTTCTGTGAGTTTTTAACCAATCTGGATAAATTTAAAGTCTTTGGGGGGTGAATGGCTCCAAACAATTCATTTTTAACGCCATGGCCCTTTTTTGCAATGGTTTTTCTGTATGTAAAAATACTTTCATGTGACTGGCATTCATCCAGTTTCTGTAGTGTTAAATGGACATAAATTATTTAATTTCCTGTTACCCTTTGGTAAATAATAACATAAATAATTAATAATAATAATAATATTAATTAATATAATAATTAATTAAAATAATAATAATAATTAATAATATTACTTTATTGCATCCCAAAAAGGAATTTTTTTGTACGACGTGTTATAATTTACACAAAAAAATAATATAAAGGAAGTAGGGTGTAGGTATATATAAAAAGGAGCAGCTCCACAACCAGAGCCACGCTTTATAATATGAATAATTTCAACACTGTAAAATAGTTAAAATAGATAAAACTGTAACTTACATTGAAAATTGAAAATACTGCAAAAAAGGGGGAAATTAATAAATTAATATTTACATTATTTAAAGTAAAAATGGGAAATAATTATATAAAATGATTATTGCTTGTTGTTATAAAGCCTAATACTAGACGCAAAAGATTTTCGGTGTCTCTCTATTTTTTGTTGAAATAGAGAAAGGGCGACAACTTCTTCATGACAAAATAATTGATGGTCTAGTGGATGATTCTGGTCATTTAATATTTTAGTTATTTACTAATACAAAATTTCTCGTATAAAAGATCTCCATCGTTAACATCATTTATATAGCATTTAATGGATTTTTTTAATATTTGAATTTATTTTGTTCCTTTCCACTGCTAGCAATTGCCTCCCCAAGCTGTTATACAAAATGACAAGACACTAATCATATTGACACCATATCTAACAGACCCTGTTATATTGACAAAGAGTCCAAAAAAAAAAAACTTCACTGCGACAGGGACCAAAACTGTGTATCTGCAAACTAGCCTTAGTTATCAGGACCTCTCGTCAATGATTTTTATGGCTGAAAAAAAATTGTAATTCGGGGAGTTTGGTTGGAAAATGAAAATTGAAAAGTAGAAGTTATTTTGTGTTTGAAAATTTCTTTTTTCCAATTTTGAATTTGTTGTCTCGAAATCACAAAACAACTAAAAATATGAGGATATTTAAAAATTGCTTCTAAATAATTTTGAGCACGCTTTTGTAATAACTTTGTGTGTTGTTACATATTTTTCCATACACAACAGCACAAGTAACAACTTGAACAAACTTTGTTATAAGGAAATAGATTACCTGCAAAATCATATTGTAGGATACTGCCCGAACAGTTGATGCCAAAGCAGCGTCCTCTTCATTGTGATTTGCTAGTGGCTACTTCTTTACATAAAAGGGAATTTCAAAATTTTAAATGTGGCAAAACAAGGTGCTGCAGGATTCAAACCAAAACAAACAAAAAAAGTATTATTATAAAATTTGCTCTCTTTCTTAACTTGGCAAAACAGCTGACTTACAAACTAGGCAGTCTCACTTAATTTCCAAAGATGTCAAATCCTTTAGAAAACAGTTTCATTACGTTTATTGAAAAAATAAACTAAAAAAAAAAAAGCTATTAGGTCTCTGTGATACTAAGCTGCTAGAAGATGTGGACTGTAAAAAGAAATTAACAAAAATGAATAATATAAAAGCTTCAAAAAAAGAAAAAAATACCAAACACAAACTTTTTGGGGCAAAAAACCCCCCTCTTCAGCCACTGTCACGAAATGTTAAATGAATGTTTCCTTAAGTTTATTGTGTACGCTAGTCCTAAGTTTTCTTATTTTCGAAATGTCCCGATGTGATGATCATATTCTCTGTAATAGATATGGGGACTGTTTTTGGTATTGCGCAGGCCCGTTTTTGTTGTTTTAGTTTATGATCGGAAATGTCTGGGTCTGGATTTTCCCGTTGGTCTTTCCTGGCACATAAAGAGAGGACCATTCTCTTAAGTATTTTTTTTCCCTTTTAAAATTCTATTGTTTTGGGTTTTTGTAAAACTTTCATCCTCCCCATTCACCAGTTGGCCGTCCGACGATTCGGACGTTTTTTTATTCTCTATGCAAAGTTTTTTGCCGATGCTGTTTTGCAAGAGTTTTACTTCAGTTTTATGAAATTTAAATTGTGATTTTAATTGTTACAGGCCTTGTGGTTGTGGAATTATTCATTTGATTCAAACTTTCTGCTTATATTATGAGTTTTTTTAATACTAGTGTTTTTCTGATTCAATAATATGGCCAAGCATGTGGGGCAGTGACCACGTGTGTTGAGAAGTTTATAGTGTTGTGATTGTGTAATGGTGATCTAGTTTAGTATTGCTTCTTTTTTTTTTCTATGGTTTAATTATAATTGTTTTCTTTCCCATTCTAGTGGGCCTGTTGATTTGGGGCCAAAGCCAAAGAAACTATTTAATGAAGTAACTCTAACCCTGTTGATTTTGGGTCGTCTTATTAATTTTTTGCCAAAGCCAGAACATTTTAATAAAAAGCCTTATCCTTGGCCGATGCCAACAAAATCATATCCATCTGTGTATATTGGTCTATCCGGCCAAAACCCTGGACTTTTTAGTATTATTTTTTAAGGCCGATGCCTTGGATTCCAAGAACACTCTTTGAGTTTGGACATTACAGTCGTGACATTATAGAGAAAGGACGACAGACTGCCCCATCTCGACTAAGGGAAGAAGCCCTGACGTACCTGTGAACGGACAGATCATATTTTTGTTCTATGGTGTTCTGTAAAGGTAAGGGGCCCCCACCTTCTTGTGGGAAAACTGTTTGTGACTTGTATGTATACCTATTCATTGTTCCACGTTCATTGTTTCTGTCTAGTGAATTGAGTGATCGTTATTACATGTGCGAATGAGAGACAGAGTGTGTGTGAGAGTAATTTGCATTAATAATATGAAATATGAAATTTATTCATCACTCTTTGATTGTTGGTTTTTTGGGTTGGTCAATTTGTTGGGTTC
>NW_027625863.1:0-2500 GCF_034508935.2 Berghia stephanieae
TGCAAAGGTGGACCCCAATGTAACAATAATTAATGGTTATCTTGTTTAAAATAGAATAATGAATTGTCGTCATGGGTCTTTATTATTCTTTTAAGACAGCCATTGAATAATGCTGTTGCCGGCGTGTACTTATGTGCAGGTCTGACATCCAAACGAAATTAGAGTTTTTTTTAAACATTTTTGGGAATAAAAATTTTTTGAGTACTTTTTTTAGATTTCCATTTAACAATGAGTCCATAAGAATTTGGGGTTTAAAAGACCTGTAATAAGTGCATGGTTATTATTCTTTTTCGCACTAAATTCTTTTTAAAAATTTTAAAAACGGGAAATTTACGCCATATCTTTTGTTATTGTTTTTTTGCAGCCATTTAGACTGTACAAGTAAAAAATTTTTTCTTTTTTGGCTTTAAAATTTAAAAACGTTATTATTTGACAAGGGGTTCACTTGATATAGTACCGTTTTGATAAGATAGGGTTTCGTATATTGTTTTGATATTTCAGAAAAATCAAAAAGGACCTACACACCATTCGTCCAAACATCAAAAACTTATACAAAGGCCCTTTGTAAGATGTTTTTTTTTGAAAAAAATCGCTTAACCCCATTCTTCACAGAAATCGGTTAAAATGAGTACCTCCTGGATTAAAAGGTTTCTATGTCCCTAAAAAAAAATTTACATTGCCCAAACGCGCCCTGCTCGTCCCAAATTTAAATGGTTCTGTAAAAAGTTTGTCAGTTTTTTGAATTGTGCTTTAGTTTCAAACATTTAAAATCATCGATTTCCCACATATCAAAAGATTTTTTTATGAGCACGGATGGGCAATTTGGTTGCACAATTAAAACAAGCGTTTAAAAACTTTTTCAAATATTTTCCTAAATTCATTCTAAAAAGGCATTTGATATAGCATAAAACGCCGCAAAGCTAAGCGCATCAAGAACATCATCATCTATTTTCGCGCCAACACCCAACCCACCCACATATCTGTGGGCAGAACCCTTAGGTCATGGGAGTGAGTGGGCACATCCTGGCTTTTCTCTAAGGATGTGCTCCCTCGTCTGCTCTGGGCAACCCCGTACCAGCTAGCCTCCCACCCCTTACTTTTTAGGGTTCCCGCTTTTCTCCCCCTTTTTTTCCCGTGCTCTGTTCGTGTTACCCCCTTTTCCGGGGACTCAGTTCCTTGGGCAGTTCTTTTCTCAGATTTTCAACGCTTTCATTTTCAATAAGGGGAAAAAATTTTTAGATTGGTGATCCATAAATTTATTCCCCCTAAGATATATTATTATCTGTGAAAATGTGACTGAAAAAAAAGTTGATATCTGAATTTATCTAGCACCCAGAAAAAAATTTTCAACAGATAATGTTTTATCCAAAGAGTGGAAACATAAAATAGTTACATCGGTTCCCCCCATAGAAATTGGAATAAAAAATGAAAAATTAAATTTCCCCTTTTTTTATCCCCAAGAGTTAAATTTTCCTTTTGAAACTATTTATCCAAGGGAAGAGTGGGAAAAACAAAAAGGTCAATCGCCGTTCAGCGCCCGAAGGTGGGAAGGGGGAATGGGCTTTTTGAGGTCACAACCGGCGGAAATCGAACTCGTCCTCTTTTTATAAGTAAATACAGTATTGTCAGTATGTTGGTTTACTTGAAAAAAAACCAAGGCCGAAAAAGTCGTTTGTTTTGTGTTGTTCATTCATGAGTCAAATCTACTCCCTTTACTTTTTCTCCATCTTATTGACTCATTTAGGACCTCTCGTTACGGTCAGCCCTTTTCCCCCAGACTCTGGCTTTTAGACAATTTTGTCTTTTTAAATCTTATTTCCCGGATGAATTGAGACTCAAATGGAGATCTTTTTCAAAACGAGTGACAGATCGAAAGAAAATCAGAAATGTGCAAGTCAAGAAGATGTGGACAGAAGCCAAGAAGAAGAGGATAGAAGAGGCGATGCAAAGGCTAATGAAGAGTCATCCAAGGAGCTGGAATCAGATTATCTGGAGGACGATTTTGACGATGAAGACAATGTAAGTTTTTTGGAACATCTTCTACCTAGAAATACAACTTGACAAACTAGGGAGCAGATGCTGGTTTAAGATTAAAAGTCTGGAAAGGTACGTATGCCTGAGCAATGCCAGAAAAGACTAAAGTATAAGAAAGAATCTCCCCCCCCCCCCCCCCCCCCCCCCCCCCCCCCCCCCCAAAATAAATCATATACCTAACTGAGGATCGAGACGGGGGTACCGATAACTCAGTTGATAGAGCACTCGCTTCATATGCAAAGGGGCCGAGGTCGATCCCGAGTACAGTCGAGATTTTTTTTTTCTGATGACCCTCTCTACCCAGCAGTGAATTGGTAGCTGGGTCCTATCCGAAGGATAGCAAGCAATTTCCATTTTCCGTTTCACGTTATTGAAGCCGGGATAAACTCCCGCTCCAAGGGCCTAATGGTTTTGAAGGACTACTACTTTAACTGGGGATCAAACCTAAGACATCCCGAATACCGTT
>NW_027625864.1:0-6656 GCF_034508935.2 Berghia stephanieae
TCCATTTCTTTTACCACTCTCTGTATATCAGCTTTTTAATTTTTCCGGGGCCTTTCCCTTGACTTCCCCCTGGGGGTTCCATCCAATACTTTCTTTTTTTATAGTAAGCCCTTTCCTACTCCCTTTATGAACCCGTCCCCCCGAAAAAATACTGCATAGGAACAGGCACGTTTGAGTTTTTTAGCTTTTTATATAGCGCAAAATCCACTAAACGTGCCCGAAATTTTCTTAAAACTTTTGCTAAAAATTTTGAGCTTTTCAAAATTTTTTACAATGTTAAAAAGTAAATTTGGGATTTTCGAAATTTTCGATTTTTCCGGGTTTTTTTTTTTAAAACGGATGTTTGCTACACATTTGAGAATTTTCCAATTTACGTTTTCGAGAATTTGATAATCTTCAAATTTTTGCATAAATTTGTCGACATTTTAAATTTGGGGGTTTTTACAACATTCAAAATGTAAGATTTCTAGATTTTCGTTTATTCCCGTTTTATTGTGAAATTTGACGTTTTTTTTTACGTTTAGGGGGGGTGACATTTGACTTGTTAAAAAATCCGATTTTTCACAGTTTGGAAATTGCCGATTCTGACATTTTCCGAGTTTAAAAATGTTAAAAAAAGTAAAATTTTGGGGACTTTCGAAATTTTCAATTATTTCACTTTGGTGGTAAATTTGAAAATTCCACACTTTTATTGATCTTTTACGTTTTTTTTTCAAATTTCCGAGTTTTCGAGAACCTATAAATTTCTTCAAATTTTTGCATGAAATTTCGATATTTTGCACTTTCGAGTTTTAAAATTTTTTTAAAAACGTAAAATTTTGGGGATAGTCGTATTTGCATTTTCCGGGGTTTACAATGAGTAAAATTTTTGGATTTTTGAAATTTTTTCATTTTTTTTTTTTTTTTTTTTTTTTCCCCCCTTTTTTTTTGGGTAAATTTTTGACAATTTTTTTTCATAGTTCCCCCATTTTTTTCCCCGACAGTTTAAAACGAAATATCGGGTTTTTTTTGTTTTTTTTTTTTTTTTTTTGCATAAATAATAAATTTTAATCATTTTCGACTTTTACAATTTTTCAAAAAGTAGGTTTTGGGGAAAATTTCAAAATTTTCGATTTTCACTTTTTGGGTGAAATTTGAAAATTTGCTAAAAAATTTATTCTGCATTTACATTTTTTAAAATTTCCGATTTTTTCGAGAACCAAAATAAATTTTAAAAATTTTTCATAAATTGCGAAAATTTTTGCATATTCCAGTTTTACAATGTTCAAAAATTAAAAATTTGGGTTTTTCGTTTTTTCCCCTTTTTTTTGGAATTTAACGTTTTTTTCTAACGATTTTTAAAAAGTTCCAGTTTTCGAAATCTGAAAAAATCTGTTTTTTTTGCTGAAATAGTCACATTTTGCTTTTTTCCGATTTTAAAAATTTTAAAAAAGAAACACCAATGCAGACCAAAAAAAAAAAAGCACCCCTGGCTCCTAACACTGCACCTAAAAAAGTTTTCGACTGATGAAACGGGGTTTCCACATCTCATTAACAAAAAATCAACCCCGAAATTGAACAACTTCAATTTTTATACAATGTTTTTTCAAAAAATTTTTTTCATCTTTTCCCTACCAGTGCTTTTTCTAAAAAGCAGACTTTTACCTCGGGGTCTTACCCCAGGGGTAAGCCTAATCTCCAAAATCCTGAAGTAGGGTTTTGACTATTATGGTAAAGGGGTTTAGGGAAACCCCATCGGGTCATAAACGTTTTTTGGGATTATTTTTTAGTAAATGACAGATGGGCCTCCCTTTGAAAGCAGCACCCCCCCCTCTAAACGCCAATATGAAGTCATTTTAAAGATAAAAAAACACCATTCTAAATGTAAACCCTGATAACGCGCATGACACAGTAAATGTAGTGCTTCTTTTCCACGTGTCTTTGGGAATACAAGGGGCCCCAGGTCCACACCCCAAGAAAAATTGGGGCGAACGACAATTCTACAGAAGGTAGGGAGCAAATTTTTTTATTACATGCTCTAGAATCTTGCTTTGGGTAATCAACACATTGGTGGCAAAAACTTTCCCCTTACAAAAATCTCAAACCAATTATTATTACTCTTTAAAATGTAAAATAACAGATAACCGCTTTTTCATCAAATTAGTTTAAAACTAACCAATAACATAGCTAAGTGGGATTTGGCAAAACAATAGAATGTTTTTCGTCATTTGAAATTACTTAACCGTTTTGATCGATACAAGGAGACAATTGGTAAAGAAGTGAACGTTGTTTACAGCTTACCCTCTTTCAAACAATGAATTTCATCACTGAAATTTGCTTCGTGAATAAGTTGCAGTTTCCAGTTCATCAGGATCAAAGTTGTCTGTCATTCTTATCATATCATAATTAGAGTTGCGGGACTGTTTTAAGTTGTCAACAAATATTAGCACCCTAATAGCTTTTGTTAATTTTACCAAATCGTTCAAAATAAACAACAGATAGCTTCATTGACTGGGTTGGTTCGACCCATCTCATAGATTTTCCGGTTCATCTCCAAGAATTTGACATGAATCATTGATTTCAATGACCTTGGAGCCATTTGTCTGAATTCATCAACGCGTGGGCAAATATGCCACGGGTAAGCATGTCCGCAGGGTTCTAACCCCTGGACAGTGACTCCAATTGGACGGACTTATCAGAGTTTGTATTTCAGTTACTCTATTTCTGACAAATTGCTTCCACTTCTCAGGATCAGACTTGATCCATAGTAATGGTGGAATCTGTGTAACACGAATAAGGTGTGTCTGAAGCAACACCAATGCAGACCTTACAAAAAAAAGCAGTCTGGCTACTAACACACTGCACCTAATAATTCCATTCTTGGAAATTAGATTTCTTCAAGGGGCCACCCTAACCCTAAATGCAACCAAAGATAATTTCTCACATCCATCTTATCACAGTTTCAAATAAACACAACACCCGAATGCATCTGAAAAGACAATAGTTCAATACTGTTACAATTCTTCCATGATGTAACTGCAAGACATCTTGGAATCTTGCATTGACTTATTTCTTAAATTCATGAGCCCACTGACTCATTTGTTTTGTAAAGCTTGGGACAAAGGGTCATCCCCGGCTAAGCCTAATCTCCACAAATTCTGAAATAGGATTTTGACCATTATGGTAAAGGCGCTTAGTTTACTGCAGACTATCAAGTTCAGGGACTGTTTAAAAGTAGTGTAGCAATTGTTGAATTGTTTGAGATACAGAAGACGAATTAGATGGAGACAGTTGACGAATTTTTAAAATTTCCGAGATTCCGGCAGTTTTGAAATTCATAGCATTTTCCAATGTTTACAATGTTCAAAAAGTAAATTTTGGGACTTTCGAAATGTTCGAATTTCTTCCCGTTTTTAGGGTGAAATTTAACATTGCTACACAATTATTGTGGACATTTTACGATTTTTTTTTTTCAATTTTTCGGATTTTCGGAAAACGGATGAAGTCTTCAAATTTTGCATACATGACAATACGAAAGATATTTTGCATTTTCCGAGTTCAAAAAGTAAAATTTTGAATTTCAATTTTTAAGTCTTTTTTGTGAAATTTGAGACTTTTTTCAAAATTTTCCCAGTAAAAGTCGAGGAAAAGGTTGATTTTAATCATTGTCCGAGTTTTTACAATGTTCAAAACGTACAATATGGGATTTTCGATTTTTCCCTTTTATTGGTGAAATATTACGATTTTTCTCACAATTTTCTCAAAATTCCCAGTATTTGAGAATCTGATGAAATCTTAAAAATTTTGGCATGAAATTGTCGATATCTTGCATTTTACAATGTTTATGAAGTGAATTTGGGATTTTCGAAATTTCGATTAATTCATGGTTTTTTGTTGTTTTTTTTTTTTGGGTGAAAGTTGACCATTTTTTAAAATTTCCGAGTTGTCGAGAATTTGAGGACATCTTTAAATATTTGCATGAAATTGTCGATTTTGAGCATTTTCCGGTCTGAAATGGTCAAAAAGTAAAATTTGGGACTTTCGAAAGTTTCGATTTTTTTTTTAACTTTTTTTGGTGACATTTGACTTATTTTTTCAAATTTACGAGATTTCGAGTTTGATGAAAACCCAAAGTTTTGCATGAAATTGTCGATTTTGAGCCTTTTGCGTTCAAAAAGTAAATTGTGGAGTTTTTAAATTTTCGATTTTTCCCCGTTTTTTTTTTGTGAAATTTGACGATATTATAATTTCCTTTTCGAGAATTTCTTCAAACTTGTGCCTGCAATTGTTGATTTGTTTTTTCTGAAATTTTACAATGTTCAAAACTAGATTTTGGAAAGTTACGAGATTTCGAGTTTTTGTTATTTTCTAATTTTTGCATGAAATAGTCGATTTGAAATTTTTAAAGTTTTAATATAAAACTTGGATTTTTCGAAATTGTCGATTTTTTCATCTTTTGTGGGTGAAATGTGACAACTCCGAGCATTACAATGTTCAAAAAGTAAAATTTGGGATATTCGAAATTTTCCATTTTTCCCGCTTTTTGGTGAATCGAACCTAAAGAAATTTCAAATTTTTGTATGAAATTGTCGATATTTTGCATTTTCCGAGTGGAAAATTATAGATTTTATAAATTTTCCATTTTTTTTTTCCGATTTTCTGGTGAAATTTGTCGATTTTTTCAAGTTGCCAGTTTTCGACAGTTTGATGATTTCTTCGATTTTTTTTTGTTTTTTTTTGCATGAATTATTCGATTATAATCATTTTTTGAGTATTAAAATGTTCAAAAAGAAATAATTGGGACTTCGCTATTTTCGAATTTTCCCCATTTTTAGGGTGACATTTGACGATGTTTTTCAATTTTCAGCGTTTTCGAGAATTTGATCTAATTTTTACACGATATTGTCGACATTTTCAATTTTTCAAGTATACAATGTTTAAAAAGTAAAATTTGGGATTTTCGAAATTTTTCATTTTCTCCCGTATTTTTCTGAAATTTTACGTTTTCCTAAAATTTCCGAGATTACGAGAATTGATGAAATTTCAAATTTTTGCCTGCAACCGTTTATATTTAGCATTTCCCCGAAGTTTAAATGTTCAAAAAAAAAAAATTTTGACTTTATAAAATTTTCCAAGTTGTACTTCTCCAAATTTGATGAAATTGAGGACATTTTGCATTTTCCGAGTTATTACAATGATCAAAATGTAAAATTTGGGATTTTTGAGCATTTCGATTTTTTCATGTTTGGTGAGATTTGACAGTTTTTTAAAATAAATTTCCAAGTATTCGAATTCTGATGAAATCATCAAATTTTTGCATTTTCCCTGGTTTACAATGTTCAAAACATACAATTTTAGATTTTCGAAAGTTTTGATTTTTTTATCGTTTTGACGATTTTTTACAAAATTCCGAGTTTTCGAGAATCTGATGAAATCTTAAACTTTTTTTGCATGAAATTGTCGATATTTTGTATTTCCCCGAATTTTACAATGTTCAAATAGTAGATTTTTGGGACTTTCGAAATTTTCGATTTTTTCAGGGTTTTTTTTTTTTTTAACAGTACTACTTATTAAGTGGGTGACATTTGAAGATGTTTAAAAATTCTCCCTGATTTCGAGAATTTGAATGAAATCTACAAATATTTGCATTGAAATTGTCCACATTTTGCATTTTCCGAGTTTCCCAATGTTCAAAATATAAAATTTGGGATTTTTGACATGTTTTTAATATTTAGTGTTTAGTGAAATTTGACGATTTCTTTTCACGTCTAAAGGGTGACATTTGACATTTTTTCAAATTTCCAAGCCCCTCGAATTTTGTCATGAAATTACCGATTTTGAGCATTTTCCTAGTTTTACAATATTCAAAAGTAAATTTGGGACCCGAAATTTTCGAAGTTTTTCCTATCTTGGAGTGAAATTTGACGATTTTTACAAAATTTGAGTTTTTCTAGATTCTGATATAATCTTAATTTTTTTGCATATTTTGTATTTTCCGAATTTTACAATGTTCAAAATAAAATTTGTTATCTAAATTTTTCGATTTTTTCACGGTCTTGTACACAAAAGTCAAAAGTGACGATTTTTTTCAATTTTCCGAATTTTCAAGAATTTGATGAAATCTTCAAATTTTTCGCATTCAAATTGTCGACATGTTCCGAGTTTTCTAGAATCTGATGAAATCTTAAATTTCATAATTGTTGATATTCACAGTTTCTTACAATGTTCAAAAAGTACAATTTGGGATTTTCAAAATTTTCGATTTTTTTCCCGGTTTTGTGTGAAATTTAAGGATTCTTCAAAATTTCCAAGTTTTCGAGAATTTGATAAAATCTTCAATTTTTGCATGATGTTTAGCATTTTCCGAAGCTGGTCTAAAAGTAAAACGGGATTTTTTTCACTTTTACACTGTGATATTTGACGAATTTCTCTACTATGATATAACCTGTCCGAGTTATTTTTCGAATTCTTGCATGAAATTTGAGCAGTTTTTTGAAGTTAAAAGATTTCGAGTATTTGTTAACATTTCGAACTTTTGCATAAAATAGTCGATTATAAAGTTTTCCTATGTTCAAAGGGTGAAACTTGGGATTTTTTTTCACGTTTTGTGGGTGAAATTTGGCAATTCCGAGCATTACAAAAGTTCAAAAGTAAATTTTGGGGGTTTTCGAAATTTT